>NC_139703.1:2408000-2440500 GCF_964188405.1 Protomyctophum parallelum
GCTACATTTTCAGGGAAACTTTGCAGAGCAAATTCTCTACTTTGGGGTATCTGTTTCAACAAGTTTTAGAATGGTCATATCTCCTTCAATTATTGTCCAATGTCATTGAATGATACATCATATGAAAGCTTACATTCTGTACTTTAATAATCTGTAAAAATGTGTAATCTGTAAAAATCGACTTGAGGCACTTTTTGCTGGAGTTGGTCACAGATGTTCTGTTGTTTCGTTTGGTTTTTCCTCCACCTTGGCCTCTCTAGCGGCTGTGCCACTCTAGATTAGATTTGGTTGACCGTCTGTCCATGTATCATGTATCTGTCTGTCTGTCTGTCTGTCATCTGTCTGTCTGAGAGGGTGCGCTGTTTGTCATGGTCTCTCTTTGCGTGTGCGCTCCGCTGGGGCTTTGGATCAAACACGCTCAGGCGGATCACAAGGAGCGTGAACCCTCCGCGCCGCAAAAAGGTCACGACTTCTTCCATTATTCATCGGTGCTGCCATGTTTAAGCTGGAGGAGGAGCCGTGAGAAGGAACGGGGGGAAAAAAGGAAAGAGAGAGATAGATTGAGAGAGACGGTATGCCTTTTTTCTGCTTTTATATTTTTACGGCCTCCCGCGGACACAGAAGAAAGGATGGGAGAGAGGGAGAGAGGGAGAGGGGGAAGGGGGGGGGGAAGAAAAAAGAGTGTATGCCTGTGAGAGAGAGAGAGAGAGAGAGAGAGAGAGAGAGAGAGCTATAGCCCCCTCTTGCATGACCTGGCCTGCCAGCCTCAAAGCCCTGTTCACTTTATTCAGCTCTCTCTACACTCTCCACCCCGCTGTCAGAGGGCTCTGCCCTTCATCTCTTCAAATACCACACCTACAATGTCCCCAACTCCCAGCACTGGTTCTCTCCTTGACCTCCCACTATACTGCCAGATGACCAGAGGAGCCATGCACAGAGAGGGGTAGCGGCGGCGCAGTGAGCAGGCCTCCCTTTGTCCAGCTTCAAGGCCTCCTCTCCGGTTCTTTCTGCACCACTGCATGGCCTATACCTCCCGACCCCCCCCCCCCCCCCTCTCTCTCTCTGTCTCTCTCTGGTTCCATTTTGTACACATGCTCCGAGTCAAATGAACAAGGGATGATTATATTGTGTATACAGATAAGATGACAGAGCTCTGAATGGATGCTCGACTGCGCGTCGTTCTGTTCGGCCCCTTAGCGACACGCGTACCTCGTTCTTTTAGTTGTCATCCTCCCCATGCCCCCCCCCGCCCCCTCCTCGGTGGTATCTAACCCATTCTGACCTGAGATCAGATTCATACGAGGTTTTCCACTGGACACACACTGGTCTGATTAACCCATTCTGACCTGAGATCAGATTCTAAAAATGTCACAGTCGTTCTTCGATTTTTCAAAAATAGCAGACCTACAAGCTCGTAGCGCGCCACTCGGTGGCGCGCTATGAGCTTGTAGATCTGCTATTTTTCAATAGCTAAAGCATAACATGATGCTAACACCAAAATGGGTTCCCGCGCAGAATGGGCTAAATCCATCCGGGGATGCAGGTTGTATACATTGTGTTACAGTTATAGTACATTTCCCCGTAGAGCGTGTTGTTGTGCGCTTTATTTATTTTATTTCATCCGTTGCTGCATTTCTTTGACACACAACAACAGTGCCAAAGGCTTTCGGGGAGAAAAAAAAAACCTCTCTGCAAACAGTGACCCCAGTGCTGCCTTGCACCTCCCTGTATAAGAAAACCTTGAGATCACCACCCCGGGGCATTATGTTTCACAACCTACTGTATGACGAAATACACATCACTTCCCCCCCTCCACATCCTTTTCCCACGCACGCACGCACGCACGCATGCACGCACGTACGCACGCACGCACTAAACTGGCACTTCCATACCGCAGAACAATAATAGTATTCCATAAGCCCCCCGCCGTGCAAACGCCAGAAAAATAAAATGAAGAAATCTCACGTACTCCCCCTCTCGCAACTTGTATTTATTTATTTTTTTAATAGCAGCACACGGTATCAGCAGAATTATACTGTGGCTGTGGTTCCGATGCGATGCGATGCGATGCCGCAGCACAAGCCCTGCTAGAGTGTGTCAGGCCCGCGGGGGTTTGTGCAGGGCTTTGATCTCACGCACAATACCCACGTGTGTGAGAGGAAGCACACACACACACACACACACACACACACACACACACACACACACGCACACACACACCCACCCTTTGATATATAGTTCCAGGCTCTTTAGTGGGTGAGTAGGAGAGGCGACACCAGCGCAGGTCTAGAGAATGATATGAGGAAGCAGAAGGCTGTGCAGGCTCTTTAGTCACAGGAAACCACAGCTCATGTCTTTAGATAGAGGAGTAATTATGCTCAGGGAGGGGGGGGGGAGAGGGAGGAGGAGACGGTGGTTGGGGGGGGGGGGGGGGGGGGGCTGCATGCTTACATACCCAAGCGAATTGCCCCCTCAGACAGCAATTAAAGATTTTCCGGGGGCGATGGTGTGCATGTTTACAGCTTGTAAGTGTGTGTGCCTGTGTGTGTGTGTGTGTGTGTGTGTGTGTGTGTGTGTGTGTGTGTGTGTGTGTGTGTGTGTGTGTGTGTGTGTGTGTGTGTGTGCACTTTCGTGCGTGCCAGGCGTACATGTACGTTTTTTTTAGCACATGCTTATTTATGTTAAATTGTCCAATGCGCCTCTAAACATATGTATATCCAATACTACATTCTGTGTATAGTGTGCATGCATTCTGTGTATGTGTGCATTCTGTGCGTGCGTGTTTGCGTGTGCACGTGTGCACGTGTGTGTCTGTTTCCTAGAATCTGCCCCCTGAGAGGGTTCATATTATGAAATATTAATGTCCACCCCTCCCTTAACCCATTCTGAACGGGCACCCATTTTGGTGTTGGCATCATGTTGTGCTTTAGCTATTGAAAAATAGCAGATCTACAAGCTCGTATCGCGCCACCGAGTGGCGCGATACGAGCTTGTAGGTCTGCTATTTTTGAAAAATCGAAGAACGACTGACATAGAAACATAGCTTTTTAAGAAAACTGTCAGGATGTAGAAGACGTTTATAGAATCTGATCTAAGGTCAGAATGGGTTAATGATTCATACATTGCATTCCAAATACTCGCCACCCTCCTGCTGCTCGCCATTCTCCACTCCATATAATTGGACCAATGGATTGGTATAAACAAATAAATAAAGTAGAAAAACATGAAGTATACGGGGCATGAGAGTGAGATGAAAAAGTGTTTTTGCTCATGGAATGTGTCAGTGAACAGCGTAGAAGTGCTGAGGGATCATAATGTCAGTAAATAGTATTCATGAACAAACGCTTTCTCTGAGGGAGTGTTGTTTCTTTAGCAGGAATTTATATCGTCTCTCTCTCTGTCTCGGGTGGAGAAACCTCACATGTCCAAAAAACGGAGCACAGAAAATGTATAAAATATATAAAAAGGTATAGTGCCACCGACCGTGCCCCCACTATACTTTTAACCCATTCTGAACGGGCACCCATTTTGGTGTCAGCATCATGTTATGCTTTAGCTATTGAAAAATAGCAGAACTACAAGCTCATATCGCGCCACCGAGTGGCGCGATACGAGCTTGTAGGTCTGCTATTTTTGAATAATCGAAGAACGACTGACATTTTTAGAATCTGATCTCAGGTCAGAATGGGTTAATCAGACCAGTGTGTGTCCAGTGGAAACCTCGTGTTAATCTGATCTCAGGTCAGAATGGGTTAATGCTTGTGTGTATAGCCTACACGCTTTAGTATAAGCAAGTATAGGGCGTTATTCAGTATAGTGGAACGTGTACTCAATACTGCAATGTAGAAATACTCTGTTACTAAAGTAAGTAAATCAGAATGTACTTAAAGTACCAAAAGTAGAAAGTATAGCCTACTCATTATGCACGATGTCCCGTTTCACAAACTTTCACATAACATAACAACATAACATGTCAAAGAAATCGTTAGCAGACCTACAATGTAACTACGGTAACTAAAGTTTTCAAATAAAAGTGTAATGTTTGGATCCAAGATGTAGTGGAGTAAAAAGTAAACATAAAATAATTGTAAATTATTATTAAAAAATAAAAATACCTCAACAGTACTTGAGTGCAAAATGTATAGTTACTTTACGCCACTGGCTTTAATTTATACTGTAAAAAACAAAAACAACATAACATAGTAGATAAGAGGTTTCTGTGTGTGCTGTGTATTCGCGACAGGAAAATGGTGTTTCCAGTGGCGTCTAATAAGGGTGAGAAACATGAGGCGGCACGCGGCAGCAGTGTGAGAGCACTGTTATTTACAGTGATAAAGCCCTCATTATCAGGGGAGAGTTAACCCATTCTGACCGTTAGCATCATGTTATGCTTTATCTATTGAAAAATAGCAGATCTACAAGCTCATATCGCGCCACCGAGTGGCGCGATACGAGCTTGTAGGTCTGCTATTTTTGAAAAATCGAAGAGCGACTGACATTTTTAGAATCTGATCTCAGGTCAGAATGGGTTCATCAGACCAGTGTGTGTCCGGCGGAAACCTCGCATGAATCTGATCTCAGGTCAGAATGAGTTAAAAGGGTTTGCCGTGTTTTGTTTCACACACTGGCCAAGTTGCCATAGATAATATGGCAGGAGGGCTTTTGTCCGCACGTCTAATAATACGCTAATCTAAAAGAAACGCCTTCAACATCAACACGTTTCTCTCTGCTTTTTTTAATCCCTCTTATTCTTTTCCTTTGGCTCCCCCTGATTGGAATTGATCGAGAAACGCCGCAATCACTACTCGGGTCTAAATTAAAAGAGAATAAGCTCCCATCGCGTATAGCGTATAGCTTTGTTTATCTATAAGCACTCTCTTCTCCGCCCTATCAACCCCCTCGCTTTTCTTCTCTGGGCAAATTCAATTGGATTCAATAACGCTCCATAAGACAGGAAGCATAAATATTAGGATAGGAGAAGATACATGGGTTATATAGGAAGAGTTGTTTCCTGTTGGTTCTGCACTCCCCCCCCCGCCCCCCCCCCCCCCCAGTCTCTGTCTCTCTCTCTCTCTCTCTCTCTCTCGTATGCATATATAGACATACGGATGCATAACTGCCAGCTAAAGCCGTCGAGTATTTTGCAATAATGAGGGGCGTGGGTGAAGGAGAATACCAGAGAGCTATGTGGTTAATTGTCTGGCTTTCGCTGTGAGTCACATTGCTGAATGTTGGCTGCAGCAGGGCATAATGTGACTACACCCGGCGAGAGAGAGAGAGATATACAGTACATTTTGTTTGCGCTTTAGATAAGCCCCCCCCCCCCCCATGTAATCTCCCCCATTACACACAAAATGTGTTTGAGCTGATTGGGCATTCCATGGCAGGTGGGCTGCCTGTCGCTCATGTCGTACGTTGTACGTTGACGACGGGGCTCGTGTTAACACATTTTGGGCCGGGCACCCCTTTTGGTGTTTTAAACATTATGTTATAATTTAGCTATTGAAAAATAGCAGATCTACAAGCTCATATCGCGCCACCGAGTGGCGCGATACGAGCTTGTAGGTCTGCTATTTTTGAAAAATCATGAAAATGTGCTTCAAATTTGGAATATATTTTTTCAGAACGAACGTTTTTAACTCAAATCTTTGCTTCTGGAGAGGTCCCTGGAACAACATATTTTCAGATGGGGGTCTTGGTGGCCAATTACAGATCATTTTTTGGGGTCCTTGACATGAAATATTGAGTGATATAGGCCTATAGAAACATAGGTATTTCAGAAAACTGTCAGGATTTAGAAGGCTTTTTTTATTTCGATGTCAGGCCTAAATGGGTTAAAGACTGTGCCTCCGAGATTACCAATTAGTGTGAATGTGAACGCAAAAAAAGAAGAAGGAAAAAAGCTCAAACATAAGAAACCACACAAACCGGCTGCCAAGGACACACTGTATGCAATTGTATACACAGTAAGATCCTGAGTGTAAAAGGTTCATTTTGGTTATGCAAATATAGATATTAATTTGCGGTGAATTGTTTGAGCAGTGTGTCAAGGATTTCCTTGCGAAGTAAATGTGCAGCTGCTATGAGCTAAGCCATGTCATTCCCATGAATAGTGAATGCACTCGAATGAATATTACTGAAAAAAACCTATGAATCTTTTACGCCGGAATGAGGCTCAGCCTCCGAGGTTTGCCGATCTGTACTATGCAGAAAACAGTCACACTGTACACTTCACATTAGTCCCTTATCCCATTCTGACCTGAGATCAGATTCATACGAGGTTTCCGCCGGACACACACTGGTCCTGATGAACCCATTCTGACCTGAGATCAGATTCTAAAAATGTCAGTCGCTCTTCGATTTAAAAAAAATAGCAGACCTACAAGCTCGTATCGCGCCACTCGGTGGCGCGATATGAGCTTGTAGATCTGCTATTTTTAAATAGCTAAAGCATAACATGATGCTGACACCAAAATGGGTGCCCGGACAGAATGGGTTATTAGCCAGTCCAGCTCAGAGGCGGCACCATTTTTGAACAACAGGGCAATCAACTCGACCGGTTTGAGCAAAAAGGCACTCAATAACCCCAGGTGTCTCCTCAATAATCCTCCCCTCCTCTCTCCCGGGCAACAGGAAAGGTCAGTTCCTTGGAGATTCTATCGACACGATGGGTCATAGATATATCTAGCCGGGTGACAGGAGCCCCTTTTTCCTGAGCCTGAGCCTACGTTTTGCCAATGACTAATGAAGACAGATCCAGTATATTATGGCCATAATAACTTCCAGGGACAAATAAATCCTGTCCAAGCGCCCCGTTGGAGACATAAGAGATGGAGGGAGAGAGAGACAAGGAAAGAGTATGAGAGAGAGAGAAAGGGACATGATGAGTCGGTCATTTGAAAATGGAGCTTTACTTTGGATAATTCATTCTGACCGGGCACCCATTTTGGTGTCGGCATCATGTTATGCTTTAGCTATTGAAAAATAGCAGATCTACAAGCTCATATCGCGCCACCGAGTGGCGCGAT
This sequence comes from Protomyctophum parallelum, assembly GCF_964188405.1. Classification (NCBI taxonomy): domain Eukaryota; kingdom Metazoa; phylum Chordata; class Actinopteri; order Myctophiformes; family Myctophidae; genus Protomyctophum; species Protomyctophum parallelum. The sequence goes on from NC_139703.1 coordinate 2,415,029, forward strand.
ACGAGCTTGTAGGTCTGCTATTTTTGAAAAATCGAAGACACTTTTAGAATCTGATCTCAGGTCAGAATGGGTTAATAATGAAACTGTCAGGATGTAATAGACATTTTTAGAATCTGATCTCAGGTCAGAATGGGATAAAGGCCAGCCACCCCTGCAGATGTTCTCTACGGCCCGACAGGACAGCCTGTAGTTCTGTATAGGCACCGAGAATGGTTGTGATGCAACACTAACGACAGCACAGCACACACATGACATCATATAGCTTTACTGCAGGGCTAGAAAAGTGGTTGCCTCTGCAAAAACACAGGCAGCGATATGTGCAGCATCCACGGTCATGACCCGCTGTAATGAGCACGTCAACTGTTAGCCATCACACGGCGGGGAAAGCACATCTCTGTTTCCACGCGACGATGTCGCCCACGTACACATGCACACGCATGCCGCACGCCAAGGGAACATGGTTGATGGACGGATGGAGAGGCAGCGATAATAACCGTCGAGCATGCGTCTTGACTTGACTTCATTGGACATGCACTCCACTACACACATGACGACTGAAGGATAACTATGTCAACAAGGCTATAGGCACAAATATTTAGACATATATACTCGCACACAAACCACACACAAACACACACTGTCTCTTTCATATGCATCGCATGCAATGCATCCTCTTTTCCGTCTAAGGAGTCTATACTAAATCAAAACAAATCTTTTATAGCACATTTACATTGACCGGCGAAGACAAACAAGAACTGAACAAGAACATATAAAACCATGAATTATGTAAAAGAGCAAACAAAGCAGAGGAAAACATGAAATTTAAAAAACAAAAACAGACAGTACATGGCACTGTAAATAAGGGTATGTGCATAGTCAGGGAGAACAAGTGGGTCTTTTATAGAGATTTAAAAACATCCAGGGAGTGGGCAGATCGAGCGAATGGGAAGAGGCAGGGCATTCCACAGTGTGGGACTGGCCACAGAAAAGGCTGGGTCCAATAGAAGGGTTCCACTTGCATTGCTTGAGGAGACATGCAGTAGATATAGGTAGCAGGGATATAGATTCACGTTGTCGATAAAAACACAAGGTTAGCTGCGTGATGTAAAGTGGCGACACATGGGGCCATGACCTGTCCTATAACGTAAGGCTGTGCTGTGTGCAAAGCAACATCCTCAGAGTCCATTTTGTACACTTATCAGTGCTAGATTATCACTGGGGGATATTGCTGTGTTGGTACAGTGCACAGACAATTTGAATGACGCAACAATTTTTCTCGTTTTTTTCTCTCGATCAACCAATTACCAACTAATTATTGGTAATTACCAACTAATAATTGTTGTGATTTTAATTGTCTTTAACCCATTCTGACCGGGCACCCATTTTGGTGTCAGCATCATGTTATGCTTTAGCTATTGAAAAATAGCAGATCTACAAGCTCATATCGCGCCACCGAGTGGCGCGATACGAGCTTGTAGGTCTGCTATTTTTGAAAAATCGAAGAGCGACTGACATTTTTAGAATCTGATCTCAGGTCAGAATGGGTTCATCGGGACCAGTGTGTGTCCGGCGGAAACCTCGTATGAATCTGATCTCAGGTCAGAATGGGTTAATTGTCGTTCCCCTACAATGTTTAACCTTGTTAATGTAATGTATTAGTTTGGCAAGTAGTAATTGAAGCTATTGAACATCAATCAACCAATCAATCGATTTACAGTGTATTCATCAACCTACCTATACCTATCTTCCTTTTCTTCCCCTAACACTGAGCATGGTGGTGGGTATAGCCTGCCTGGGCTATGGTCCCCGCTCTGCTCTGCTCTGGGGGTATACATGTATGTTGTGGTAGGTAGCCTGCTGGGCCACGGTCTCCGCTCTGCTCTGCTCTGGGGGTATACATGTATGTTGTGGTGGGTAGCCTGTCTGGGCCATGGTCCCCGCTCTGCTCTGGGGGTATACAACATGTATGTTGTGGTGGGTAGCCTGTCTGGGCCATGGTCCCCGCTCTGCTCTGCTCTGGGGGTATACATGTATGTTGTGGTGGGTAGCCAGTCTGGGCCACGGTCCCCGCTCTGCTCTGCTCTGGGGGTATACATGTATGTTGTGGTGGGTAGCCAGTCTGGGCCATGGTCCCCGCTCTGCTCTGGGGGTATACATGTATGTTGTGGTGGGTAGCCTGTCTGGGCCATGGTCCCCGCTCTGCTCTGCTCTGGGGGTATACATGTATGTTGTGGTGGGTAGCCAGTCTGGGCCATGGTCCCCGCTCTGCTCTGGGGGTATACATGTATGTTGTGGTGGGTAGCCTGCTGGGCCACGGTCCCCGCTCTGCTCTGGGGGTATACATGTATGTTGTGGTGGGTAGCCTGTCTGGGCTATGGTCCCCGCTCTGCTCTGGGGGTATAGACAGATTCACAGAGGGTTTCCTGGGTGCGGCCATTACTGAGGTGTACCATTGAGTGCAGCAGCACTGATTAGCTACACCTGGCCTACGGAGCACCTGCTCCATGGATTACCCCTCAGTAATGGCCGCGCCCAGGGCACCCCTCTGTGAATCGGTCTATACATGTATGTTGTGGTGGGTAGCCTGCTGGGCCACGGTCCCCGCTCTGCTCTGGGGGTATACATGTATGTTGTGGTGGGTAGCCTGTCTGGGCTATGGTCCCCGCTCTGCTCTGGGGGTATACATGTATGTTGTGGTGGGTAGCCTCTGGGCTATGGTCCCCGCTCTGCTCTGGGGGTATACATGTATGTTGTGGTGGGTAGCCTGTCTGGGCCATGGTCCCCGCTGTGCTCTGGGGGTATACATGTATGTTGTGGTGGGTAGCCTGTCTGGGCTATGGTCCCCGCTCTGCTCTGGGGGTATACATGTATGTTGTGGTGGGTAGCCTCTGGGCTATGGTCCCCGCTCTGCTCTGGGGTTATACAGTACATGTATGTTGTGGTGGGTAGCCTGCTGGGCCATGGTCCCCGCTCTGCTCTGCTCTGAGGGTATACATGTATGTTGTGGTGGGTAGCCTCTAGGCCATGGTCCCCGCTCTGCTCTGGGGGTATACATGTATGTTGTGATGGGTAGCCTCTGGGCCATGGTCCCCGCTCTGCTCTGGGGGTATACAGTACATGTATGTTGTGGTGGGTAGCCTCTGGGCCATGGTCCCCGCTCTGCTCTGGGGGTATACATGTATGTTGTGGTGGGTAGCCTCTGGGCCATGGTCCCCGCTCTGCTCTGGGGGTATACAGTACATGTATGTTGTGGTGGGTAGCCTGTTTGGGCCATGGTCCCCGCTCTGCTCTGGGGGTATACAACATGTATGTTGTGGTGGGTAGAGAGATATGCAGCAGCGAGCCCCCGGGCACCTTCCACATCTGGCTCGGCGATGACGACCAACCAACCGCCGTGGGTCGCAACCCACACACCCCCCGCTGCATGGCTGCTGTGCCATGCTGCACGTGTCCTCTGGGCGGGGGGGGGGGGGGGGGGGGGGGGGGGGGGGTTGCACTAGGGGAGGGATTATACACCACTGCCAGCTGAGCCACAGTGCGCCCACACACACACACACACACACACACACAGACACACACAAACGCGTGTGTGTCAGGGAAATATGTGTGTATATCAGCTTGTTTGGGTTGGAAGGCGAGACGACCTGCCTCCATATGGTGCATGTTTTTCGTACTCCGTGTCTTTGTATGTGTGCGTGCGTGCGTCAGTGTGTACTACAGTACGTGTCTGCAGCTGAGGCTCAGATTGAGCGAGCTGTGCTTGTTATTTTGTATTTTCTTTTATTATTTTTTTCATTCTTCTTTCTCGCCTGCGGGGATTTCAGGCCAGGCTGCTGTTCTGTTTAGGCTGTAAATATACCCTTCCTCTCTGTGCCACGTCCTCGTCTCGAACATCCCCTCACATTATTTCTTCATATTTTACGGGATGCGTCGCAAGTGCAAGCTTTTGATTAGGGTGATCCTCTCAAAGTGATATGTGTCGAGGCTATATACATAGCAGGGGAGCAGCGAAGCACGGCGTCCTTCATCAGACTCCCAGGCTGATGTTTTGCTGATGTTTACGTCGCAGACAAACACAAGCAGGTGTAGGAGGGGGAGGAGGGCGGAGCGGAGCGGAGAGGCGGAGGAGAGGAAGGGAAACCTAATAGTGAGGGATGGTGCCGCATCGCAGCCCCCATGGAGAGAGAGACAGCCCTCCATCTCACTTATCTCCTGTTTGCTCAATTTCCTCTGTGTACGATGGTGCACCTGGGGTCTCGCTGCAGCCTCCAGACAGTCCACAGCCCCCCCCCCACGAGATAATAGCCAATCCCGTTCTCCCAACTCCAAAGAATCTGACCGAAGCGCAAAAGACCATTCGCTTTTTTTAAAGATTTCCAATGAACAAAGCCATGTCCCTGTGGCGGGCGGGCGCGCCATTACGTAGCAGGGCAACTCATCGAGGTTCCCTTTCTTTCCGGCAATTTCATAAACCTAAAGAAAAACTCCCTCTTCCCGCCTAGATGAAGGTTAATGTATAGGGTGATTGTACTCTGGAATGGAGGGAGAGAGAGAGAGAGAGAGGTTTCCACCGGACACACACTGGTCTGATGAACCCATTCTGACCTGAGATCAGATTCTAAAAATGTCAGTCGCTCTTCGATTTTTCAAAAAATAGCAGACCTACAAGCTCGTATTTTTCAATAGCTAAAGCATAACATGATGCTAACACCAAAATGGGTGCCCGTTCAGAATGGGTTAAGTATGATTGCTATCTTTGTATCAATAATGTACATTAATAATCCCCAGACAGGCGCAGCATTGCTCATGCTTTCCATGTGATTAGCTGCTAATGGGCATGTGGACACTGCACAGTGCATTGTCCAAATCGCACAGGTCGAGATGCGAACGTCATAGCCAATTATCAGGTGACGCTCTCGAGTGGCATTTTATCAATCAGTCTGACTTTTCGACTTGGTCACAATATTTGTCATTATGAAAACATGACGGCTGCTCTTTTTAAAATAAATGTTAGTTCCACTTTTCAGGCCTTAATACCTCTCTTCTTTCGAGTGCTTGGGACCACACGCTATACAAAACTGTTTGACAAACTGCACGTCACCGATCGGTCCAGTGGTTTTGCGAGATTATCTTCACACAAATTTGGGAACCAATGTGCAAAAAAAAGGGAAAACCGCCCAAATCCCTTTATAGAGACCGGATGTTGGGTCAGTTTACTCTCATTCAGCCCTCCTCTTCTGGTGGTGCTGCTTTGTTTCCATTCCTAAATAACAACACTGAGTTGCCAACAGAGTCAGCTTGCGGAGCTCTGAATATGTCTCGGGAGATTATCTATACTATTCATTCTACAAACAGACAGACAGACAGACAGACACGCATGCCGACGCTCACAGACGGATCTGTTTCAAGTCTGCAGTCAGATCTGGACCGATATACTGAATGACGGAGATGTTCTTTTTAAGATTATTTAAGTATTTCTGTGTATATTTTCCTGTACTGTATTCCGTTTGACTTCATGTGTATTCATGACATTGGGTCCGGTGTCTACGGTTTCTGGATTGATATCATACTGTGATATACGCCTGCTGCGCGCGCTGCTCTTCCTGTGGCCTAGTTGATCTCATGTGTAGTTAACCCATTCTGACCGGGCAACCATTTTGGTGTCGGCATCATGTTATGCTTTAGCTATTTGAAAAATAGCAGATCTACAAGCTCATATCGCGCCACCGAGTGGCGCGATACGAGCTTGTAGGTCTGCTATTTTTGAAAAAAATCGAAGAACGACTGACATTTTTAGAATCTGATCTCAGGTCAGAATGGGTTCGTCAGACCCAGTGTTTGTCCGGCGGAAACCTCGTGTGAATCTGATCTCAGGTCAGAATGGGTTAAAGCTGTGCCTCGCGGTGTGTCTGGGAGTGTCTCGCTGCAGATAGATAGACAGACACATATAGCATAGCTGTCCCAAGGGCACGCTCCTTCTGGTCAAGCAGGAAAGGAACCGCGGGGAGAATCGTTATAGGAAATCCAAACCCTTTAAAAACCCGAGCACAAATCGATGGGCAGAGCTGCCTGTAAGGAGCGCGCGCCAAACAAAAACATCGTTCGACTTCCCGATCGCCGCACTATCAACATTTCATCCTGATGTGATAGCAGCAACGGCACAGCTGGGACAACCACTTGGGTCCTGTCCGTCACTAGTGTCGACATACGAGCTGCTGCACGCAGGGGACCTTTTGGAACAGAAAACAAACAGACGAGGCATGCGTGTGCGCACACATGATGCACACACTCACACACTCATTCACTTTACATGCTGTAGCCTACTTATGCATCGCTCACTCACACACACACACAGTCTCACGCACACACACACACACACACACACACACACACACACACACACACACACACACACACACACACACACACACACACACACATCTGAGAATAACAAATGAGAGATATATTAATAAAGATTATTCACAATCAACCTAGCTGTCACTCTCTGCCTCTTTCTTCTGAACCTTTCTCTCCCACACACAACACACCTACCTCCAAATGAATCAAATCTTATTAACACATTCTGACCTGAGATCAGATTCATACGAGGTTTCCACTGGACACACACTGGTCTGATTAACCAATTCTGACCTGAGATCAGATTCTAAGAAATGTCAGTCGCTCTTCGATTTTTCAAAAATAGCAGACCTACAAGCTCGTATCGCGCCACTCGGTGGCGCGATATGAGCTTGTAGATCTGCTATTTTTCAATAGCTAAAGCATAACATGATGCTGACACCAAAATGGGTGCCCGTTCAGAATGGGTTAATATGCGGCATACTTGTATCAGGCTTATACTGTCTCCTGTTTCCCGCACACTCTCAAGTGCCAAATCAATGCAAAACTATTTTGCACCAGCACCTCCGGTAAAAGGGCGAGCCATTACAGAGGACTTTTATCCCGCTAGGTTGTCAGACAGAGAGGGCTTGTGAGAGAGTTTAGGGGAGGGGGAGAGAACCGATTGGGGGATTGTGTTTTGTTTTTCCATAATAGTCTGTTCTCTAACTAACGCTGCTAAATGACAGATTAACACTGTTTGTTGTTGTTGTTGTCGTTGTCGGCGGCACACAGCAGAAGTGTTCTGGAGATCTGTAAAAAGCAGAGAGTGCATGTGTGTGTCTGTGTGTGTGTGTCTGTGTGCGTGTCTGTGTGTGTGTCTGTGTGTGTGTCTGTGTGTGTGTCTGTGTGTGTGGGACATAAGTAACACTGTGGTTGTACTGGTCAGCTCCCAGGTTTTAATGCTTGAATGTGAAGCAGGGCCTTATCCTGAAAAAAGAGAATTCGTTCGTTAACTCTCCTGGGTAAATAAAGATAAGGAAACATGAGTCACAAGATATACAAGCAGCTCACATTCTCACATGAGACACAGTCATGCACACACACACACACACACACACACACACACACACACACACACACACACACACACACACACACACACACACACACACACACACACACACACACACACACACAAACCCTAAAATCCCCAAAAGCAAGGGGAAAGCCTTCCAACAACACTGCTACAACTGCTATGAATGCTTTTCAGTAAACAGGCCAGCCGGCCTGGCCAGGTGCGGGTATTACCGTCTGAGCTTTTAACGGCTTTGTAGTTATGTTTCTTTTTAGAGGTAAATCGCTTTCAGACGCGTCTCCGGAGTCCCACCATTACGGGGGGAAGTGAACGAGGGGGAATCTAAAACTCGACACAATCAAATTTGAAATCATAAAAGGAGCCCTTCTCGAACAGATGGTGCAGGTCTGTTTACACATCCAGTCTAACTGCTCTGGCATTAAAACTCTGCACCGCCACAGGTATATACGCTATAGTACAACAAACAATGACTCACATTACTCTGACTCACACACACACACACACACACACACACACACACACACACACACACACACACACACACACACACACACACACACACACACACACACACACACACAAACACAACAGGATTTGTGCAATGTGCAATGTCGAGAGAAAGTCAAGACTGCTTGTTAGCTCTAATGGCGTATCTGGTGGTGTTGCATAAAAAAAAAGAAACAGTGACATTTGTTATAGCGATGCTGAAATGTTGCCGGTTGTCTCTTAATGTCGGTCGGTGTACTGTTTAAGTCACATTCTGCTGCTGAATGGTATCTTGTCTCTTAACCCATTCTGACCTGAGATCAGATTCTAGAAATGTCTATTACATCCTGACAGTTTCATTATTAATCCATTCTGACCTGAGATCAGATTCTAAAAGTGTCTTCGATTTTTCAAAAATAGCAGACCTACAAGCTCGTATCGCGCCACTCGGTGGCGCGATATGAGCTTGTAGATCTGCTATTTTTCAATAGCTAAAGCACGACATGATGCCGACACCAAAATGGGTGCCCGGTCAGAATGGGTTGATGTCGGTAGGTGTACTGTTTAAGTCACATTCTGCTGCTGAATGGTATCCTGTCTCTTAATGTCAGTAGGTGTACTGTTTAAGTCACATTCTGCTGCTGAATGGTATCTTGTCTCTTAATGTCAGTAGGTGTACTGTTTAAGTCACATTCTGCTGCTGAATGGTATCCTGTCTCTTATAATGTCGGTCGGTGTACTGTTTAAGTCACATTCTGCTGCTGAATGGTATCCTGTCTCTTAATGTCAGTAGGTGTACTGTTTAAGTCACATTCTGCTGCTGAATGGTATCTTGTCTCTTAATGTCGGTAGGTGTACTGTTTAAGTCACATTCTGCTGCTGAATGGTATCTTGTCTCTTAATGTCGGTAGGTGTACTGTTTAAGTCACATTCTGCTGCTGAATGGTATCTTGTCTCTTAATGTCGGTCGGTGTACTGTTTAAGTCACATTCTGCTGCTGAATGGTATCTTGTCTCTTAATGTCGGTAGGTGTACTGTTTAAGTCACATTCTGCTGCTGAATGGTATCTTGTCTCTTAATGTCGGTAGGTGTACTGTTTAAGTCACATTCTGCTGCTGAATGGTACCTTGTCTCTTAATGTCGGTAGGTGTACTGTTTAAGTCACATTCTGCTGCTGAATGGGAGACACTTTTATGTGACATGATGTCACGTTTATTCTTCGTTGGCTTATTTACCATTTACCATACTTTGCGTGCACGACGTGTGTGTGTGTGTGTGTGTGTGTGTGTGTGTGTGTGTGTGTGTGTGTGTGTGTGTGTCATTGTACATGTGTTGTCTATATGTTGTACTGATTGTACTGATGGGATTTGATTGCCTGTGCAGTGTGCAGAACGACCCATATTTGTTTCCCGGCGCCAACTATACAGTTTTGGATTAGAAATGTCGTTTTGGATAAGCATTGTTCTCATTCCATCGGCGGCATACAATTCCAACCATTAGAAATGACTGCTGACACAGATGTACAAATACAATTCAACAAATAGTAATTATACTGGATATTTGTCACGTGATTTTTATCTATTTATATAAAACATTGCAATACTGCATCAAAGTTGGTATTGTGACTTTATAGAGGGTATACTATGAATATATAATATGAATAATGCATAATGTGAATGGCAGATCGAGTGGCAAAGTGAGTGACAAAGAAAATGTAAATGTTGTTTAAAGTAATTTAATGCAATCAAATAGGACTTTTCTGTTTGGATGTATATGGGCTGTCAAGGCCAGGAAGTAGTTTTTTGCCACTCAGCATTCCCGCATAACTTCCGGGTATAATGATGATGATGTCACATGCATACCCTCTATTGTCAATTACTTGCATGAGAGGGGGAGAGGTGGTGGAGTTAGCTGCTTTAACAGACAGTGGAATCAACACGCAGACCTTCAATAGCATTCATTTATGATTTATGAAAATCAAAAAACACCAATAATGGAGTTATAGGTGCCGGGTGGTTTCCTCCCAACAGCTACGATAATATAGGATAAATCGCCTCCCTTGCTTGCTTTAACCCATTCTGACCGGGCACCCATTTTGGTGTCGGCATCATGTTATGCTTTAGCCATTGAAAAATAGCAGATCTACAAGCTCATATCGCGCCACCGAGTGGCGCGATACGAGCTTGTAGGTCTGCTATTTTTTGAAAAATCGAAGAACGACTGACATTTCTAGAATCTGATCTCAGGTCAGAATGGGTTCATCAGACCCAGTGTGTGTCCAGTGGAAACCTTCGTATGAATCTGATCTCAGGTCAGAATGGGTTCAATCTGTGATTACAGCAGAGAGGACACGACTATATACGCGGCATGAAGTCCCCCTCCTCTCCACCGCGCCGTTGGAGGCTGGGTGGGGGACGTTATAAGTTGCTTTTTGAATTACTGTGTGTACATCCCAGAGAGAGAGACTTGAAAGTGACTAAAGATGGGGCGGTCATAATTAATAATAAATGATATGCTGATGAAAAGAGAGAGAACTGGAGTGAATTATGAAGAGCCTGCGGGGAAAGGCGTGTGTGTACTGTAGCTATCAATAGTTGCAGAGAGTGTGTATGGTGGCTATCAATAGTTGCAGAGTGTGTAGCTATCAATTGTTTTACAGTGTGTGTGTGTGTGTGTGTGTGTGTGTGTGCGTACGTGCGTGCGTGACTGTGCGTGCATGCATGCACACGCGTGTGTGTGTGTGTGTTAAATAGCTATCAATTGTGGTAGAGCGTGTTTACTGTACAGCTATCAATAGTTGCAGAGCGGTTGATAATGACAGTGATCAAATTATGATTTATTTCTCTGCTTCCCAGCAGCGCCAAATCATATAGTCAGCATTGGCTCCGGGTTAAAAGATGGAGCAGCACCTGTGTGTGTTTAACCCATTCTGACCTGAGATCAGATTCATACAAGGTTTCCGCCGGACAAACACTGGGTCTGATGAACCCATTCTGACCTGAGATCAGATTCTAAAAATGTCAGTCGCTCTTCGATTTTTCAAAAATAGCAGACCTACAAGCTCGTATCGCGCCACTCGGTGGCGCGATATGAGCTTGTAGATCTGCTATTTTTCAATAGCTAAAGCATAACATGATGCCAACACCAAAATTGGTGCCCGGTCAGAATGAGTTAATCATAAATATTCTGACTTTGGTGTTATGGATTGTTTATATCCAATCGTCTAATGGATGGCAGTTCTAGAGAAACTGTAAGTGTCACCTTTCATATTGACCCACCCAAAAAAAAAAACATGTCCTCTCTCCTTTTCTCTCACCATGGACATGGAATGTGATTACATGAATACGTGGTATAGAATAAACGTGTGACTATAATCCTCACTGCTGTTGAAAAGCACAGGCTGACCCTCTCTAAGGTGATATTGCAACGTTTGTGATAAAAAAAAAGAAAAAGAGAGACATGCCTTCAAAGTGTGATCAGGCCTCTATATACCGGGGCCAGGTTCTCTCTGATGCTCAAAGTTCTTAAAAGCTGCTTCAAAGCGAAGGTCCCTGGAGACGGGGGAATCAATTAATTCATTATTTATTACATACCGGGTAAAACAATATCTTTTTTAAGCACCGAATGCAACCTCAAAGCTCAAACTCCTCCGAGAGTAAACAATGGCTGATTTTTAGCCATCCGATCTCTCGGTATCCTGTCTTTTCTGCTTGTCCTCGCCGTTACCCAGTTTTGCAAATGTAAAAGAAAACATGCTGGACGAAGATCATTGCATTCTGCTTGCATTTCTATGACTTCGTTCAACAACAAGAGAGGAAAAAGACATTGTAGAGAGAGAGAGAGAGAGAGAGAGAGAGAGAGAGAGAGAGAGAGAGACGTTACACAGGAAAGACAAGTGGGAGAAATACTTTGGTACCACATGAATAAACATCAGGTTTTTTACTCTGACTCACCTGTCGGTCGGGGCCCGCCACATGGCGCTTGATGCTAATGCTGGGTGACAACACAGCCCGATTGCTCATGGGGGCTATGCAGGGCGTCCCGTCAACAACATGGCAGGTAAACAGTCTCAAACCAGGCTACCTTATCTCTCTCTCTCTTGTACTGCCCGTATGTACACACTCTGTCACGCGAAAGAAGGGACATCTATTCATCTCAATATAATGCCAGCTAAATTCAATACAATTCATATAGCTACTGTACACACACACGCACGCACGCGCACGCACGCACACACACACACGGACACGCACACGCGCACACACACACACACACAATGTTTGTTTTTACACAAACCCTCAAAGCTAGGGTGGACTAGCGCCCCTCAAATATCACACTATAGTGATCCTCACGTTTTATCCTTAATACGTATCCATTGCTCAGCCAATCAAATCATCGCCATGGGGTGCTCAGCCAATCAAATCATTGCTATGGGGTATACACACAGACACACAAAGCTGAGCATAGGAGGAGGGGCTATAGCGCCCCTCAATAATAATGACCTTTTCAGTAGCGACTCATGCCATGTCCAGAGTTTGACTTATGTGCAAATTGCCTCTTAACTCCACCAGCGCTCTCTCTCTCCCGGTCCTCATCTTGCATTCTCTTTCATATCCATTCTGACATAATTCATATTGTAGGTATATAACATCAAACGAGCGGCCGTGCGTGAGAGATTAACCCATTCTGACCGGGCACCCATTTTGGTGTCGGCATCATGTCGTGCTTTAACTATTGAAAAATAGCAGATCTACAAGCTCATATCGCGCCACCGAGTGGCGCGATACGAGCTTGTAGGTCTGCTATTTTTTGAAAAATCGAAGAACGACTGACATTTTTTAGAATCTGATCTCAGGTCAGAATGGGTTCATCAGACCAGTGTGTGTCCGGCGGAAACCTCCGTATGAATCTGATCTCAGGTCAGAATGGGTTAAAGCCTCAAACGGCGGGCGTGCCTCACACCTATCAAACGGCCCTCAGCAGGACACCGGACATTGCTGACCACCTTCACATTGGGCCAGACGAGAATAATACATGATAGACTGGAGGAACATGTGACCGTCGGTGGTCTCATACACGGGGGGGGGGGGGGGGCTCTCCTGCAGAGGCTGTAATGCTGAATTCATAATCCGACATACAGTATACAATGGTTTGGTTTCGTGCACCGATTACATGCAGCTGGTGTAAAAAGCTCTCACAATGCGGCGGCGCGATGGCGGCCGGGATGCGTGCTTGACAATTTTCGATCTGCAACGTGAGCCGCCCACCTGAGAATAAATCAGTTAACCCATTCTGACCTGAGATCAGATTCATACGAGGTTTTCCACTGGACAGACACTGGTCTGATGAACCCATTCTGACCCGAGATCAGATTCTAAAAATGTCAGTCGTTCTTCGATTTTTCAAAAATGGCAGACCTACAAGCTCGTATCGCGCCACTCGGTGGCGCGATATGAGCTTGTAGATCTGCTATTTTTCAATAGATAAAGCATAACATGATGCCAACACCAAAATGGGTGCCCGATCAGAATGGGATAAAGGATTCGACAGGGTACAGTGTGCTCCTCTGACGGCGCAGACAGGATGATTCATGCCTTTGACAAATGTATGTTCTAAACCTGCTGGGATTTCATGTGGAGTTGTTGTTGTTGTTGTTGGCTCCCCTCCCCGCACTACAGAATGACTGCAGCAGACAGACACCGGTGGAGCGTTTACATGTAAATTACTGTTGATATAGTCTGGAGGTGACGGGTTTAAGTATTCGATATCTCAGGGAGAGGGTAATTAGTCTAAATGATGACCCCATGATCAACTACTGGCCTTGTGCATGAACTGCATTACTGGAACACTTGCGGAGGGTTCGGTGGTGGGAGGGAGAGAGGGAGGGGTTCGGTGGTGGGAGGGAGGGAGGGAGGGAGGGGTTCGGTGGTGGGAGGGAGGGAGGGGTTCGGTGGTGGGAGGGAGGGAGGGAGGGAGGGGTTCGGTGGTGGGAGGGAGGGAGGGGTTCGGTGGTGGGAGGGAGGGAGGGAGGGAGGGGTTCGGTGGTGGGAGGGAGAGAGGGAGGGAGGGGTTCGGTGGTGGGAGGGAGGGAGGGAGGGGTTCGGTGGTGGGAGGGAGAGAGGGAGGGAGGGGTTCGGTGGTGGGAGGGAGAGAGGGAGGGAGGGGTTCGGTGGTGGGAGGGAGAGAGGGAGGGAGGGGTTCGGTGGTGGGAGGGAGGGAGGGAGGGAGGGGTTCGGTGGTGGGAGGGAGAGAGGGAGGGAGGGGTTCGGTGGTGGGAGGGAGGGAGGGAGGGAGGGGTTCGGTGGTGGGAGGGAGGAAGGGAGGGGTTCGGTGGTGGGAGGGAGAGAGGGAGGGGTTTGGTAGTGGGAGGGAGGGAGGGAGGGGTGGTGATGTTGTTACAATGCTTCCCACAGCTTTTCCATAAGTAAAGCTCCATGTGTCGATAGTAATGCCTAATTAGCTATACTGTGCAATGCATCATCTGACTTCAGCAGCTGTTGAGTGATGAGCGCTTTCCGGAAGACTCTTGGTCTTGAGCAAACAATTCCCCCCCCCCACCCGAAAGCCCCCACGAGGCTCTACCAGCTGACGAATTACATCACCATGCTGGAGGTCTGATGCGGCGACATTGCAATAGGAAATCAGACAGACAGACAGTGGCCTTGCTGGTTAGTATATAAATGGCTCGTCTTTTATCCCACAACTCAGCCGTCATTAACGAACTCTCTCGTAACAACAGGAGCCAGATGGTCTGAAAAAAAACGGTGTCGTAACCGTTGCTCTTATAGACAAAGATGACCGGGAGAGATGTTATGCTGCAGCGTGCAGATGCTGTGCGCCGGGGGTTGTGGGTTGCCATGGAGACAGCTATCTTGGACTACCTACTAAGTTATGAACTATGAAAACACCCTCAGGTATGTATAGCCTAGATACTTGGATCTCTCCAAGGATGAGCCTCGGCGGTAACATAAAGCAGCTGTTCAGACAGATTATGAAACTATCTCAGACATGATGACAGTTTAACCCATTCTGACCTGAGATCAGATTCATACGAGGTTTCCGCCGGACACACACTGGTCTGATGAACCTATTCTGACCTGAGATCAGATTCTAAAAATGTCAGTCGTTCTTCGATTTTTCAAAAAATAGCAGACCTACAAGCTCGTATCGCGCCACTCGGTGGCGCGATATGAGCTTGTAGATCTGCTATTTTTCAATAGCTAAAGCATAACATGATGCCAACACCAAAATGGGTGCCCGTTCAGAATGGGTTAACCGCTGGCCTTTCATCCGCTCTCCGCAGACTCATTGTATCAAAGAATAATAATTCAGCGCACCACTTTGAACTATACCTCTGCATGTACCGTACTGTAAGCCGCACTGTCTGGCCAACACTGAATCTGTGTTTTAAAAAAAGTCAGCCCATATATACCGGCAACAAAGAAAATCACATGGAAAGTGATTTTTGAACCATAATCCAAGGTGGTTTGAATTGCAATTTAAACCTGATTTCTAAAGAAGCCACCCAGCAACTGAAGTGATTTATACTTCATCGCACGGTGCAACGTTGTGTGTTGGTGTCACTCTGGAAAAATAGTGTGCATGAATTTGCCTGTGTCCTTACATCATTGCCACAGTAACCAGATGACTGTAAGCTGATCGATTGACAATGTTTAAATACACAAATCAGATCTGATCACTTGCCAATAACAGATAGAGTCACTCCTAAAGATAGCTGCCGATAACAGAGAGAGTCACTCCAATGCTGGCCTACTTGAAGTGCCTAAAAGAATGTGCACAAAAAAGTACGGTGAGGCAGCTTTTTGCTTCTATGGCCCAACAGCCTGGAATAAACTTCCATTCGAGCTCAGACACGCACCCTCTGTAGACATTTTTAAATCTCAACTCAAGACTCACCTCTTCACCCTTGCTTTTAGTTGAGTTTTATTTTTATTTTTATTTTTTTATGTGTTTTTATTTATTTTATGTTCTTATATTCGGTTTTGTTCTCTGCTATTGTTCTATCATTTTAACTACTTGTGTTTTATCGTATTTTATTTTTGTGTCCTGCCCTGTGAAGCACTTTGAGCTGCATTTATGTATGAAAAGTGCTACTGTATACAAATAAAGTTTATTATTATTATTATTATTATTATTAAAGATAGCTGCCGATAACAGAGAGAGTCAGTCCTAAAGATAGCTGCCGATAACTGAGAGAGTCAGTCCTAAAGATAGCTGCCGATAACAGAGAGAGTCACTCCTAAAGATAGCTGCCGATAACAGAGAGAGTCAGTCCTAAAGATAGCTGCCGATAACAGAGAGAGTCAGTCCTAAAGATAGCTGCCGATAACAGAGAGAGTCACTCCTAAAGATAGCTGCCGATAACAGAGAGTCAGTCCTAAAGATAGCTGCCGATAACAGAGAGAGTCAGTCCTAAAGATAGCTGCCGACAACAGAGAGAGTCAGTCCTAAAGATAGCTGCCGATAACGGAGAGAGTCAGTCCTAAAGATAGCTGCCGATAACAGAGAGAGTCAGTCCTAAAGATAGAATTTGAGAAACAAATCAGGCAAAGAAAGAGAACAGTTAACGGGGGAGAAAATGAAACTGTCCTGACTTTGAGAGTTTGAGGTGGCACAGCTGGGGCCAAAGACTCAGTGAACCGGGATCATTATGACCTCTTGGACCCCGGCCGGCACTGCAGAAATATAACTCCGTGCTCAGGGGGCCGGGCGAAGAGGGAGGTCAAGGGGCCAAATAGTGGCTGGGGAACGGGTCAGTGATTACAGTAAGAGGCGCAGTCACTCATCGATCCTCTGCGGCTCCGGCCGGAGAGCGAATGAGCGACTGGAGCCCTCACAGACACGGAGAGACCCAGATGGAGCTGATTCGGGGAAACGAGAAGGGCAAGGAGAAGCCAGGGGCAACGGAGGTAATGCTCTATGAAGGCTTTCCAGATGAGAGTAGAAAAGGGCCATGTCAGCAGGTCTTGTGTATAGAGACAACACAAAACATAATGTGAAGTGAATCTTAACCTCAGAGAAATGCTTTCTACACCAGAGCGCCCTGTGTGAAACTATAACGGGATAACTGCGGTTCGATATGTTCGGTGGCAGAACACGATGCAGAACGGCCTTTTCCGAGAGCCTGAATGTTCGTGGTTTGATCGCTGGCTGATCCTGTGCTTCTTGTCCAATTGTCATTGAGCAAGACAGTGGACCCATATAGTGCTATTCCAATATCTCTGAATGCAATGTAGTAGTGTCTGGAATTACACCTCCCGAAATCCGAGAACAGAAGCTGGGCATCTGCCTCGTCGTTTCCGTTCACTAAATATATTTAAAAAAAAGTATATATATATATATTAGGGCCGGGACTAATTGCGATTAATTTAGATTAATTAACTACAGAAAGATTAATCGCGATTAACTACAGATAAATTAATCGCACCTTTTTTTTCACCGCGGAACGTTTCTCACTGGGCGCTTTTCTATAGTACTGAAAACTGGAAATAATAAAAAGTCACCCCATTTTGTGTTGCCTAGAACTGGAGGTCTGACAAAAAACAGTAAAAATATAAGTACAGCTTTGTGATGTCACTGAGATGTACTTGTTACTGTTACTAATTTTTTTTCAAACCTCCAGTTCTAGGCAACACAGAATGGGGTGACTTTTTATTATTATTTCCACAACAGGTATATTAATGACAGTAAAATGTTGAAAATGAGTGGTATCCTGTAGTCACTATTCGTTGATTCACTGGGATACCAAAAAACATTTAAAAAAAAGGTTTCTCGCTGTTCTCGGGTTGAATATTGATATGCGATTAAAATGTGATTAATCTAGATTAATTAATCGCAAAGCCTCTGATTAATTAGATTAATTTTTTTAATCGAGTCCCAGCTCTAATATATATATTTTATAATTTCAATTTCTAATAAGAAGCAAGCTATATACAGTATGCTGTGATTATGTTTATTTATTGATATGAGGACAAAAAGGAAGAGGGTCCTCTGATCGACTGTATGACGGAAGCACTTGAACTATATTGAACCCCTAACTGCTCCTGATGAGAAGGAATGGTTGTCTAGCTCCACTGTCGTGCAGAAATGCTAAAATGCACTGTAGAAATGTACACCTTTCTACAGTATACTCCATTAGTTCCCTGGTCTGAACCAACATTTCGTTGCTACTAAACTTCATGAGTAACAAATTAACCCCTCTTGATTCTTTATTCTTGGCCCTGGGGATTCAGACGGCTGCTGTTTTCATTCTTCTTGCCATAAGACTGGTGTTATAGGTCTGAGTTATTGGGTATATGCAGTTAACTAGTTGGCAGGAATAATTTACAGTATAGTGTGTGTGCTCTCATCTGGATTACAAGACACGCCAAACTATAAGTGCTAATTTGACAGTTGCCTGATAGACGTTACTATACTAGGTTGGATGTTGACTCAATGTGGACCAAAATGCTTAAGACATTCTGACCGGGCACCCATTTTGGTGTTGGCATCATGTTATGCTTTAGCTATTGAAAAATAGCAGATCTACAAGCTCATATCGCGCCACCGAGTGGCGCGATACGAGCTTGTAGGTCTGCTATTTTTTGAAAAATTGAAAAACGACTGACATTTTTAGAATCTGATCTCAGGTCAGAATGGGTTAATCAGACCAGTGTGTGTCCAGTGGAAACCTCGTGTGAATCTGATCTCAGGTCAGAATGGGTTAAGACAAATAGGAGGCAATGTTTCCAAACTTGCAAGATAGGCTGTCAAACTATAATGGGAAAATGTCAAGTTAAGTGCTGAAGCCTTTTCTCAGCCCTTTTTGAAGTTTTCAAAGTTCTAACCGCATTATGCTCTATTTTTGTGAAAAGCCATAATGAAACAAAGGTGGTTTTCTAAAAACGATCAACAGTGAGATAATACTGTGTGCCGTGTGCACACTTGAATTAGCATACTAACCCATTCTGAACGGGCACCCATTTTGATGTTAGCATCATGTTATGCTTTAGCTATTGAAAAATAGCAGATCTACAAGCTCATAGCGCGCCACCGAGTGGCGCGCTACGAGCTTGTAGGTCTGCTATTTTTTGAAAAATCGAAGAACGACTGACATTTTTTTAATCTGATCTCAGGTCAGAATGGGTTAATCAGACCAGTGTGTGTCCAGTGGAAACCTCGTATGAATCTGATCTCAGGTCAGAATGGGCTAATACACTAGAGTCACATCAGGAGAGAAAATAGAAACTTGAAATATGGCAACGGCATAGTGAGCATGTTTTGATGGACTCAACCTGTGTTTGAAGTGCTCCTCCATTTATATAGAATGTGACAGCGAAATACTTAATTCGCTTACACCATTTTACATCTGCAAGCCACAGACGGGCGGGTGCACGCACGCACGTGCACACACACACACACACACACACACACACACACACACACACACACAAATCCAAACTCTCTCTCTCTCGCTTTCTCTCTCTCTCTCATTGGCACATCACATACATCAGTGGGTAATACCATCAACTTGTCCACCCACTCCCTCCCTCTCTCTCCCCCAGCTGGCCTGCATGGTTCTCCTCTCTATTACTTTCTTCTCTCATGCAGGTCTCCACGCTGTTCTCACAGGCAGCGACCCATGCAGACTAGTTCATCTGCAGCATGATGTCCTCAGTCTCAGTGTACAGTACACAGCCTAGAGGTGGATGGGTTTCAAACGGTCCAAACATACAGTAGCTAAATCTACTGCAAAATAAGTACCGGTTAGGTTGAAAGTATAGTTCATAATTATGTATTTTTTAAACCATTGAATAGAGTGTGGGTGAGTGATCATAGCTTAGTTTTTATTTGGTTTTCGGGCAGTGGAAAAAAAAGGTAGTCGACGAAAACCTTTCGGCGCAGTTTTTTAGGCGACGAACTCAACACTGATTCCGGGGCTATATAGGATGGAGGAGGCATTAACCCATTCTGAACGGGCACCCATTTTGGTGTTGGCATCATGTTATGCTTTAGCTATTGAAAAATAGCAGATCTACAAGCTCATATCGCGCCACCGAGTGGCGCGATACGAGCTTGTAGGTCTGCTATTTTTTTTAATCGAAGAACGACTGACATTTTTAGAATCTGATCTCAGGTCAGAATGGGTTAATCAGATCAGTGTGTGTCCGGTGGAAACCTCGTTATGAATCTGATCTCAGGTCAGAATGGGTTAAGGCTGTGCAGAGCCCACAGACGCTAGGCGTATAGTGATGATGGTTGGAGCGGGTAATCACCACCACCTGATGATGCCAGGGGGACGCCCAGGCCGCACCCTGCAGTGCAACGCCACACTGCACTCTGACAGGGACATACATTATCCCATTCTGACCTGAGATCAGATTCATACCAGGTTTCCACTGGACACACACTGGTCTGATGAACACCATTCTGACCTGAGATCAGATTCTAAAAAATGTCAGTCGCTCTTCGATTTTTCAAAAATAGCAGACCTACAAGCTCGTATCGCGCCACTCGGTGGCGCGATATGAGCTTGTAGATCTGCTATTTTTCAATAGCTAAAGCATAACATGATGCCGACACCAAAATGGGTGCCCGTTCAGAATGGGTTATACACCCCCTCCCCCGTCTCTCGCTCTCTCTCTCCGCCCCCCCCTCCCTGCATTATCTCTCAGCCCCAAAACACAACAACACCATGAAATTGGATAATATTTAAATGTCCCCGGTGTGCTTTGCGGATCACACATGTGTGCCGCGTGGTGATCGTAATATGCATTTTACACCGTCTGACATCTCTGTTTTATTCATAGGCCGGCGTGCGGCGTGGAAAGCGATAAGAGCCGAATTAGATTACCAAATAAATCAAGAGGTGCCGTTTAAGAGTAGCCGCCGCAGCCACGGTTTTTTTCTTTTCTTTTCTACCCCGGCTGTTGCTCGATCGCGCGACACACCTGGGGTGCGACCGTGCAAGACCCGAGTGAATGTCGTCTTTTCCTGCTAAATATAGATGCCCATTTTACATAATATCACTTTACCATCATGCAGATCGCTTTATCCAAGCAAGCCCTATACCGTACTCTGTTGTACAAGGAGTAGTGAATATAGCCGATCTGCAATCATGATGTGTTTTGCGGTGCCATGCATGGATTAATGGATAATTGCGACTGCATGCAGGTCATCGTGACATCACGTGACACGTGCTAACGCAGTTAAAGGGATTGTGACATTAAAAAAAAGTTTTGGAATTGTTCTTGTTTTTTTTAGGTTTTCTAATCTCAATTGCACCCAAAAAACATGAACTTTTAACATTCAGTAGATTTTCTGTGATCTGGGGTTTTCTGGCTCAAACAGGTGCTCTGATTTGCCGGCAGTAAGTGATGTAAGACCCTGCAAATCCCATATATGTCAATGGGATTTGCCAGCAGATGTCACTGTTTTCACTGTGTTGCCTGTTTTCATTGTAGCTCAAAAGGCTTCCAAACCCCATGGAAAACTTCAGACCACAGAAAATCCACTGAATGTTCAAAGTTCAGGTTTTTTGGGTGTAATTGAGGTCATAAAACCTAAAAGAAAAAAGAAAAAGAAAAATAAATGAAAATGAATGTCATAAAACCTTTAAGCTCATATATGGAGATCCCTGATGTCATCAATATTATTGGCCAGCAACTCTGCGTACATCTGACCTCAAACCCTTAGATCTCCATAATGTGGATATAATGTCAGATATGTTGATCCTTCCCCATCCATCCTTCCTCTTCGATGTCTTCCTTTTGACTTATACCTGTCCATTCAAACTCTAGACGGTCCTGCCCCGCAAAGTTATTTGTGCAGCCGCACATCCGGAAGCCGGCGAAAACTAGAGTTCTCAACAGGCCTGAAAATGAAGGCCCGGCCCTCCCCATGGGCCCTCATCAAACCCTGTACAGTGTACACTCAAGAGAATGTCCCCGCTGCCACCCTTAGATCTCCATTTACTGTATGGAGCTGACCTGTTCTGACATTCCATATGTTGATCTGACCTCATCAAACCCTGTACACTCAAGACATGCTCCTTATATGGCCAGCACAGAATTCATTCCATGTTGGTCTAACCCCCCCATGCCATAGAGCAAGCGCTCGCCCAGTTCTTACAATGGGTGCACAGGTATTGCTTAACTGCATTCCCAACTTGCACCGTTCCTGACTTGCATGGTTCCTGAATCTAGTGTCATGAACATGATACTGCAACAACAACCGGTTCAAACACACCTTAATATCCAAGCCCAACACCCAGAACTGAGCGATTTGTTATTTATTCTTTCTTTTTTTTAGAAAATAAAATAAGTATAAGTGGGTAAACCCACTTTAGTAATGGGTTAATAATTGATGCCTTCGCTGTAAAAATATTTTCATTTTATTTTGAGGAAAATAAACTCAAACCAGTGCCAGCCACGTTTCCCCCGGGGGAGCGATTTGTGTTTACATACGCTTTGCCTGTGTCGCCTTAGAAAGAGGAAAAGAAGGAGAAATGAAAACATGGATGATTAAAACCATGGCAGAGGAGAAAATAAACAACCCGACTAGGGATAGCTGTTTATTTTGGGCTGTGTTTGGCAGACGAGACAGACCCACAGAACAACACACAAAAGGCAAAAGGAGGACAAATTGGGGTGCGCGTTGAACTCAGAGAGAGTAGAAATGGACCTGCCCCAGGCCGGTCCACGGTATTTGGCTGTGGAGGATGGTGATATTGAAGACGGTCAGAGGGACACTGCAGTGTCCCAGAAAAGCATGGGCACTTACAGTATACTATATACGTGGCCAACCGCAACTGTACTTTCACAGTCATTCCACGTTCAAACACCAAGAAGGAAATATGTAAAGTAGACAGGAATTCTAGCTATACAGCAGCTTCTTTTGTGCACACCTTTATTTGGTCAATATTGTTTCACGTTTTGTTCATTCATGGGTGCATCCCGGCCTAATCCCTGTGTCCATAGTCACTTGAACACGTGCAGTCCTATCTCTCCTCTACATAGCAAAAAAAAGCATGAGAGAGAGCGTGAGTGTATACTGTACATGTTACAAAAGCACAGTGGTGGGGAAAAAGTACTCAAATGTTTTACTTAAGTAACAGTATCAATACTGCAATATAGAAATACTTCGTAAATGTAGTATAATAGTAAGTATAATATTTGCCTCTGAGATGTAGTGGAGTAGAAGTTAAAGTACTGGAAATTGGAAATAGTACAAAGTACAAATAAAATCGTATTGTACAGTACTTAAGTTAAATGTACTTTCCACCACTGCAAAAGCTACACATGAATCCTGCAGGATTCACTTCACGCATGCGAGGAGTGTGAGCAGCATTCAAAGCGAAGAGGACCCCACGGTCTACGGGACTTTCAAACAGAACCACTTGGATCATTCTGTTGTTCCATCACAAAGTCGTCTCGTGAATAACTGTATCAGAGAACACTGGGGTCATTTTCCGTTTTTGGCTCATTTGTTTTATCTGAGGTAATCCCTACTTCACACATTATCGTCAATAGAATTTGAGGAGTGAGGATTTAGAGAGAGATGGAAGGATGGATGGCTCGGTGGGTGGGTGGATGATATAGATTCATAGATAGATTCATATTCCGTAGATGGATTCCTTGCATGGTCGGTCGCCCCCTCTGTCAGTGTGTGAATGTGTGTGAATGGTTGAAGGTAATGTGCATTGTAAAGGGTTTTGGATGAAGGCGCTATGGAAATGCAGACCATTTACCATTTAACAATTACTTTCTTGTTTCCTCATTTTGGAACATGGATGCCGCTAAGCTTTCATTACTTTTGGAAGCTGATATTACACCTTTGTTCTCCATCTTTATTTAGTTTAAATGATATAAGCCTACTCCCTACTGTATCCCAGCTGCACCTAAACTGCACACGCAAGTGCATCTTCTTTGCTGGAGTAAGAGCAGCAAAGAAGATGGTGGCTACAAGATGGAAATTACCTCCTCATGCCTTGACATTGCCAATGGGCTCTAATTTCATTTAGATACAGTATATCTAGTACACTCAATGGCACGGTTACATGGAGTGCGCAAGAAAAATGATAAGCTTAAGGACATGGTTTAGGCTGTCCTTACACAGTGGTTGGAAGTAGGAACTTTGCACAGAAGGAGTGCATGGTGTTCGGCCCGTGCTTTTTGTGACATGGTTGTTCCTGGGAAGGCTGGGTGAGTGAGTTTGCTTGTTATTTTTATGTTGTGTATGTATAAGTGTATATTGTTTTTGTTTATTATTCATGATGCATCTTTGTGTACGAAAATAACATCGCCTGGATGCAACTGGGACGTATATCCTGCATCTGATGCATCTTTGTGTACTATGTTATATGCTGGTGTAATTGGATTGTTTGTGTGATAAAGTGAATACAAAAAAAACAATTAATAAAATATATACATATATATATTACTTTCTGTATGGCCGTGGTACTAAAATACTGCTTTGGTTAGGTGCTGCAGTTGATACACAATAGTTGTCACTTTTTGCGATGATCACTTTGAAATCAAGCTATTTTTCCTTTTTTCGCCTGCGTGGGCAGTTACATTGAAATGCTAATTACCCATGAACTTGCTGAAAGTTTTTACCTATTTCACTGCCGAAATTCTCTCACCACTCCAATTTTGAATTCAGAGATGTGTGTCAACATCACGTTTTGAGTGTGAAACTGAATTCGATCCTAGCATGAAGTAATTTGAGTCTAAGCTACAACATGATCAACAATCTACGTACTGTATGTATATAGGTTGGCCACATTTAGAGAGGAAATTATAGAGATGCGATGCAAGAAAGTGCTGGTATTTTCACAGCTGCAAATCATAAAATAAAATATCGCGCCACCGAGTGGCGCGATACGAGCTTGTAGGTCTGCTATTTTTTGAAAAATCGAAGAACGACTGACATTTTTAGAATCTGATCTCAGGTCAGAATGGGTTAATCAGACCAGCGTGTGTCCAGCGGAAACCTCGTATGAATCTGATCTCAGGTCAGAATGGGTTAAGCGGACGACTCAGCGGTCCTGGTCTCGGACAGGGACAAATTGCAGGTCTAAAAAGTCCTCTGTACTGAGCTCAGCAATATTTGCAGTTTGCACTTGGCTTTCTGATAACAAGCTGTCATTACACCTGGGGAAAAACTGATTCCATATACGGTTTGGGACGGGTCCAAATATATACCAACCTCAGTATAGGTTCAGTGATCAGCGTCGGTGACAATGTCATTTCAGCCAGTTCATCAGGTCGGGGGTGGCTCAAAGTGGAAGAAAGAGTCTCCCCAGTTCTCAACGGGTCTGGTTTTCAAGATACTCAAACAAGAAGCTCTAAAGTACTTGTTGAACTACTCCAAAGTAGTAGGGGAGTACTTCACCAGAGGGAGATCCTCTAACATCCCCCCCCCCCCCCCCACCCCCAAGTACAATTTGCTTAAAGGTCAAAGAAATGTATTACGCAGCCACGACATGCATTACCAACACCCCTGGAACTTCCCCACTAAGGTCTATAAGGCTGACCTAAACACACAGTTC
>NC_139703.1:2445500-2448000 GCF_964188405.1 Protomyctophum parallelum
GTGATCTACAAGACACTGATGTCGCCCCCTCAATATACTGTAGGTGATCTACAAGATACTGATGTCGCCCCCTCAATATACTGTAGGTGATCTACAAGATACTGATGTCGCCCCCTCAATATACTGTAGGTGATCTACAAGACACTGATGTCGCCCCCTCAATATACTGTAGGTGATCTACAAGATACTGATGTCGCCCCCTCAATATACTGTAGGTGATCTACAAGATACTGATGTCGCCCCCTCAATATACTGTAGGTGATCTACAAGACACTGATGTCGCCCCCTCGATATACTGTAGGTGATCTACAAGACACTGATGTCGCCCCCTCAATATACTGTAGGTGATCTACAAGACACTGATGTCGCCCCCTCAATATACTGTAGGTGATCTACAAGACACTGATGTCGCCCTCTCAATATACTGTAGGTGATCTACAAGATACTGATGTCTCCCCCTCAATATACTGTAGGTGATCTACAAGACACTGATGTCGCCCCCTCAATATACTGTAGGTGATCTACAAGACACTGATGTCGCCCCCTCGATATACTGTAGGTGATCTACAAGACACTGATGTCGCCCCCTCAATATACTGTATAGGTGATCTACAAGCTCACAATGGATCCCAGCGTTCCACCTGCTTATGGATACTGTGGGGAGCCACTGTGATTAGCCAGTAGTCGCAGTGACGGACAGTTTGCATTTTTGCAACTATGCTTAATCCTATATGTTAAAGATGGAGTGCCATTAAGACATGATCATCAGGTATTATGTATACAGAAAGTTGTTAAAATTATGTTTTTATTCGGCCACACCCACCAGTTCATTCAGTATACCGGTATTCAGTAGTCATTCATATATGAAAACAGATTATATGCTATTTATTTATTGATTGATTACTTGGTAACAGACTTCGGGCCAAGCCCCTATAGACCGATTCCGTAACGGGTCTCATGGTCGCAGCCTACGTATTTCCTGTAGGCGGAAGACGACACATCTGTTTTCCCCGCACCAAGCTTCTACTACAGTGAATGGAAAAGTGACTGATGTCAGTCTGCTTCAAACGTTACTCTTTTACCTGCTTTTTACTAACACTAACATTACAAAGATGCCCCAGAACATCGGGATGAACCTGTGTCGTTTATGGCTGCTCCAACAGTATAGTGGCAACATAAAAAAAAAAAAAAAAAAAAAACGGAATGTCAAAATATCTACTGCGGTGGCTTGAGACCAGAGCCATCGAGTAATGGTTGAGACAAAGCAGTGAAAGGTCCTGAAAGATACATAACGTCAGTCTTATACCCAATACCCAATCTTTCTGTTTTAGGAACACAAGGTTGCTGTACTTTATACCTCATACTTTAATGCTTAGTATGATGGTATAAAGTAAAGCAGCCTTTTTTCTTTTTTTAAATAATTAATTATTACAATTACGACGTCATGAATGGGGCCTCCCGATCCTCAAGGCCCCTGAGTGTGACATTGCATTGTAGCGCAAACTGAACAGTACCGCACGTGCACCTGTGTTAGCTTCTCTGACGCCTCCGCAATTAAACCAAGGCAGCGGACGAGTCGAACAAAACGTGTAATGGATACTGAGTTTATATATGTTTGAAATGAACAGACAACATCGTTGTCAGGCTGCCATGTACAAATGAACGAAGGGAAAATATACCAGTGTTTGTCTTCTTCCACGCTAGTTAATTGCTCAGTTGTCGCGAGCCGTCATTTTCTCCCCATTGTGCACAGTCGCACAAAGGCCTAATAACCCATTCTGACCGGGCACCCATTTTGGTGTCGGCATCATGTCGTGCTTTAGCTATTTAAAAATAGCAGATCTACAAGCTCATATCGTGCCACCGAGTGGCGCGATACGAGCTTGTAGGTCTGCTATTTTTTGAAAAATCGAAGAACGAATCTGATCTCAGGTCAGAATGGGTTCATCAGACCGGCGTGTGTGTCCGGCGGAAACCTTGTGTGAATCTGATCTCAGGTCAGAATGGGATAATAATAAGGCAGTGAGGAGAAAGGGAGCAGCCAACGGGGGTTTTGCACCCAAGTTAATCAGGGGCTCTGATAAGAGTAACAATGTGTGGTATTCACTATTCATACACACTGTCTTCCATTGTGTATCAGAGAGAGGAGATACGTGTCGTGTACGCCTGTGGAATCAGCCTGCATTCACAGTGTGTGAATGCAATGAGTTTATGAAAAAATCCGGGTCTTACATTGTTGCTTCGTTCTCTATTCTCTCATCCGGGGGTCAAAACTAATAGCCTCCATTCATGTGCAAGATTAAAGCGTTGGGGCTAATACAGACACAAAAGGTTTGTTTGGGTATATAGGTAGCTATAGCTGCGGGAAGCAGGACAAAAACATCATTAACCAATTATGTGCATTATAGGTGGTCTATACCGCGCGCTTAAGGTAGAAGCCCCGCCGCCTCTCCACAGAGCGCTATCATCCTGCGTGAGTGATGTGCATAACACATCCTTG
>NC_139703.1:2453000-2700500 GCF_964188405.1 Protomyctophum parallelum
CTTTTACAATAATTTTAACTCTTGAGAGCATAACAATGAAACCAAATTTGGTTACCAACTCTCCATCATTCAGCCGCCTTTATAGACCACTTGGAATCCCCCTCAAGGACCACTGGTTGAAAACCACCGGTTTAAGCGGTTAACACATTCTGACCGGGCACCCATTTTGGTGTCGGCATCATGTTATGCTTTAGCTATTGAAAAATAGCAGATCTACAAGCTCATATCGCGCCACCGAGTGGCGCGATACGAGCTTGTAGGTCTGCTATTTTTGAAAAACCGAAGAACGACTGCGACATTTTTAGAATCTGATCTCAGGTCAGAATGGGTTAATCAGACCCAGTGTGTGTCCAGTGGAAACCTCGTATGAATCTGATCTCAGGTCAGAATGGGTGCCCTGCTCTCGTCCTGGACTTCATTTCCTCGTTGCCTCCACAGTGCAACACAGAACAGACAAAGCCCGGCAGGCAGCACTCGCTTATGCTCACCCAGAACTGCAAGCTGTCTCCTCCCGCTGTCTGTTTGGGGCTGTCAGGTCATTCTAGTCGAGATGTCGAGAGAAAAAAAAGGCAAACCCGCTTCCTTTTGTTCCTTTTCCTAGGAACTGGCGGTTCATTCCAATTCACTGAACCAGGTGATGTGTGTCTAGTTTGAATGCAGTCATCTCAAACTCATTTAAAGGCCTTTGAGAAGCGCACTCGACATTTCTATCTAAAAAAGACTGAGGGGAACGGATATAGCAGAGTGTTTGTTACTTTAAATCTCCAGGATGAAGTTTGACGTTTGACTCAAATGCAAAGTAAGAGGCACACTTTGGCAGCAGCAGTCGGTTCAACTCAACTTCAACTTCCTCTTTTATTGTCACATTAACCCATTCTGACCTGAGATCAGATTCATACGAGGTTTCCGCCGGACACACACTGGTCTGATGAACCCATTCTGACCTGAGATCAGATTCTAAAAATGTCAGTCGTTCTTCGATTTTTCAAAAAATAGCAGACCTACAAGCTCGTATCGCGCCACTCGGTGGCGCGATATGAGCTTGTAGATCTGCTATTTTTAAATAGCTAAAGCATAACATGATGCCGACACCAAAATGGGTGCCCGGTTAAAGTTAAAGTATGGGTTAAAGTTTACAGGTGTACGAGAGAGGCTGTAATAGTAATATTTGTTGTTTTTTTTAACCGCAAGCTACGCATGAATTGCAATAAGAGTAAAATATCAAATCAAATACAGTAATGTGTGTAGTAAACACAAAGGTCCTATAGAATAGATATACATAAAGTGTACATACCTGTAAAGTGCTAGTACCATGTATGTGAGACCGACATGTTCTCATGGGCGGAGCTTGGGGGGGTTCAGGGGGTGCAGTGCACCCCCTGAAAAAAAAATAAAAAAAATAAAAAAGGTTATTTTTTTTTTTTTTAACTTTAATACCTTCTGGCTTCTGACTGTAGTTTGTAATCATCTCTCTTATCATGATATGATGACTCGCTGTACGGCTGTAGTGCATGTGTGTGAGCTGCTGTACTACCTAAATAACTCATTTTTAGGGGTTAGGGCATTGTAAAAACGCTAAAATAATAAAATAAAGGTTGTCGTTGGCCAAGCAGTCGCACCCCCCAGCATCAACTTCAAGCTCCGCCTATGCATGTTCTGATCTTTTATTAGACAATCTGCGTGATATCATTGGATTGCAGGAAATAGGTTTCATCAACCATTACATGTTCTTCTAAAAATCCAATTGAAAATAGCAAACATTTTTTATTTAAGTTTTTTCTTGTTATATAAGTTTAAAGGGATATTTCACACTCACTTCAAGTGAAAAGGCTCGCTCAACTCAGACAGTCTTTTAAAGGTTCAGGCGTGTGCTGGGTGCAGATTCGTGAAGTGAACATGTGCAGATGTTTGGGGTAGGGGCACGGTGGCACAGTTGGTAGTGCTGTCGCCTCACAGCTAAAAGGTCCTGGGTTCGATTCCCGCTCGGGACGCTGTGGGTGCTGGCGGCGTGTTTCCTCCTCCGCGTCATCAGTGCCCATACCCGAAGGTGGGGTTGGCGAAAGGGCCTTTCTGTGTGGAGTTTGCATGTTCTCCCCGTGTCCCCTAGGGTAGGTACCCTCACAAAAAACATGCAGTAATCCTGGTCACTAAACTGCGGGGAGGAGAAAGGAACTGGTTGGAATAATGTGTTCCTTCCACGCGCTACGTCCAACCAGGGAAACTCCCCCCTGTCAGGTGTAAAGGTGCAACTTGGACACTCAGGCATGAAGGAAGCATGAGTTCAAGTCCGTTGCTCTCCCCTTGTCCCCCATATATGGGGACTAGGTTGGTGGAGGGTGTACTGTGTAGAGCCCAGGATCACATTAGATGATTGACACAGGGGTGTCAAATATAGTCAAATACCGAATCAAGCAACATAAAAACTGTCTGGGGTGCACACAAACACCAAAATTGATCTGAAACTTACTCCAACAATGTGTTCTAGTAATAAATATTTAAACTTCTACCTTGGGTTGTCATGTTGTACTCTGATGAAAAAAGTATTTAATAGTTATACATTTACATTATCTCATGCTGTTGGAAACGCTAGATCCCAGTCAAAACGCTGTGACTCTAATGTATGGAAGGTTCCCCTATAGATCCCAGTCAAAACGCTGTGACTCTAATGTATGGAAGGTTCCCCTATAGATCCCAGTCAAAACGCTGTGACTCTAATGTATGGAAGGTTCCCCTATAGATCCCAGTCAAAACGCTGTGACTCTAATGTATGGAAGCTTCCCCTATAGATCCCAGTCAAACGCTGTGACTCTAATGTATGGAAGGTTCCCCTATAGATCCCAGTCAAAGTGCTGTGACTCTAATGTATGGAAGGTTCCCCTATAGATCCCAGTCAAAACGCTGTGACTCTAATGTATGGAAGGTTCCCCCATAGATCCCAGTCAAAACGCTGTGACTCTAATGTATGGAAGGTTCCCCTATAGATCCCAGTCAAAACGCTGTGACTCTAATGTATGGAAGGTTCCCCTATAGATCCCAGTCAAAACGCTGTGACTCTAATGTATGGAAGGTTCCCCTATAGATCCCAGTCAAAACGCTGTGACTCTAATGTATGGAAGGTTCCCCTATAGATCCCAGTCAAAACGCTGTGACTCTAATGTATGGAAGCTTCCCCTATAGATCCCAGTCAAACGCTGTGACTCTAATGTATGGAAGGTTCCCCTATAGATCCCAGTCAAAGTGCTGTGACTCTAATGTATGGAAGGTTCCCCTATAGATCCCAGTCAAAACGCTGTGACTCTAATGTATGGAAGGTTCCCCCATAGATCCCAGTCAAAACGCTGTGACTCTAATGTATGGAAGGTTCCCCTATAGATCCCAGTCAAAACGCTGTGACTCTAATGTATGGAAGGTTCCCCCATAGATCCCAGTCAAAACGCTGTGACTCTAATGTATGGAAGGTTCCCCCATAGATCCCAGTCAAAACGCTGTGACTCTAATGTATGGAAGGTTCCCCCATAGATCCCAGTCAAAACGCTGTGACTCTAATGTATGGAAGGTTCCCCCATAGATCCCAGTCAAAACGCTGTGACTCTAATGTATGGAAGGTTCCCCCATAGATCCCAGTCAAAACGCTGTGACTCTAATGTATGGAAGGTTCCCCTATAGATCCCAGTCAAAACGCTGTGACTCTAATGTATGGAAGGTTCCCCCATAGATCCCAGTCAAAACGCTGTGACTCTAATGTATGGAAGGTTCCCCTATAGATCCCAGTCAAAGTGCTGTGACTCTAATGTATGGAAGGTTCCCCTATAGATCCCAGTCAAAACGCTGTGACTCTAATGTATGGAAGGTTCCCCTATAGATC
This sequence comes from Protomyctophum parallelum, assembly GCF_964188405.1. Lineage (NCBI taxonomy): Eukaryota > Metazoa > Chordata > Actinopteri > Myctophiformes > Myctophidae > Protomyctophum > Protomyctophum parallelum. The sequence continues at coordinate 2,456,866 of NC_139703.1, forward strand.
CCAGTCAAACGCTGTGACTCTAATGTATGGAAGGTTCCCCTATAGATCCCAGTCAAAACGCTGTGACTCTAATGTATGGAAGGTTCCCCTATAGATCCCAGTCAAAACGCTGTGACTCTAATGTATGGAAGGTTCCCCCATAGATCCCAGTCAAAACGCTGTGACTCTAATGTATGGAAGGTTCCCCTATAGATCCCAGTCAAAACGCTGTGACTCTAATGTATGGAAGGTTCCCCTATAGATCCCAGTCAAACGCTGTGACTCTAATGTATGGAAGGTTCCCCTATAGATCCCAGTCAAAACGCTGTGACTCTAATGTATGGAAGGTTCCCCTATAGATCCCAGTCAAAACGCTGTGACTCTAATGTATGGAAGGTTCCCCTATAGATCCCAGTCAAAACGCTGTGACTCTAATGTATGGAAGGTTCCCCCATAGATCCCAGTCAAAACGCTGTGACTCTAATGTATGGAAGGTTCCCCTATAGATCCCAGTCAAAACGCTGTGACTCTAATGTATGGAAGGTTCCCCTATAGATCCCAGTCAAAACGCTGTGACTCTAATGTATGGAAGGTTCCCCCATAGATCCCAGTCAAAACGCTGTGACTCTAATGTATGGAAGGTTCCCCTATAGATCCCAGTCAAAACGCTGTGACTCTAATGTATGGAAGGTTCCCCTATAGGTCCCAGTCAAAACGCTGTGACTCTAATGTATGGAAGGTTCCCCTATAGATCCCAGTCAAAACGCTGTGACTCTAATGTATGGAAGGTTCCCCTATAGATCCCAGTCAAAACGCTGTGACTCTAATGTATGGAAGGTTCCCCCATAGATCCCAGTCAAGACGCTGTGACTCTAATGTATGGAAGGTTCCCCTATAGATCCCAGTCAAAACGCTGTGACTCTAATGTATGGAAGATTCCCCTATAGATCCCAGTCAAAACGCTGTGACTCTAATGTATGGAAGGTTCCCCTATAGATGCCAGTCAAAGTGCTGTGCACATTCCCCCCCACTACAGAGCCTCATGGCTGTTTCCTCAAGCGAAGAGCTGTATCAGTCAGGAGTCAATCTTAGCCTGGAGCGTTCTCTATGTTCAGACAGTCAAATCCAGCCAACTGTATTGTAATGTCGGTACAGAATAAGTGAATAATACAGTGCCATATATATATAGGCTATATCACTATATCATCGGCAAATTCATAAAGCATAGATGTAATGGCAAGCTGGATGTTCGGCTGCCGTCTCGTCTCTGGAGAAAGCTTTGATTGCTTTTCTGTCTTGTCTTCTGCGTGCGGGTTAAGTTGCCTGGCTTTTCAATTACACAACTCTTTGTACATCACACCCTCCTCACAAAGCCATCTCCAGCTAAGCCTCGTTACTGACTGAGCAATTTAGATTAATTAATTAATCTGTCCAGAAGACCCTATTCATATTAATTACATTATAAAGCTAAAAGTTGATTTAAAAAAAAATGTTTGTCATGTTCCATGTTGATTTCTTTTTCTGGTTAGAGTCAACTTTTAATACAATTCCATAACCCTCCAAGAGTTTGAAAACTTTATAGTAAGTTTGCAACCTCCCTATATATATATTATGGGCCTTGATTCTGCTACAAAGAAGAGTCTTCTTTCAGGAGAAAAATACCTAAAAACTAAAAGAGAACACTCTGCAGGGACCATTTTACACATCGTTTAACTGAGAAATTGTGTTTCTTTTACAACATATCTTGCAAGCCATTAGTGAGGAACGACACACTACCCCGGCTTGCTTGGAGAGTTTTCGGTATTGCCACGCTTAACCGCTAAACTCCCCCATTATCGTGACTATAGGGATCCACCAGGGCTCGAACAATTACCAGGAGTGGGTGTTGATGTGAATATGTGTCACATTAGATTCGGTGTGACAGGGAGGGAAGGAGCAAAGTGAGGACATAGATGGTGGGGGATTAATGTTGAGCTGGGGAGCCCATTTCTTCGAGGCATTAGCTGCCTGGTGGAGCGCTGAGGACCCTGACAGGGAACTATGACACAGAGGAGGATGGCTCATGCTGAGCCAGCTGAGAGTGCTACAACTCGACGCATACCCTCGCAGTTTCTACGCCACGTGTGAGCGACCACCCAGCACATACTCTCAAGCCTTAACCCATTCTGACCTGAGATCAGATTCATACGAGGTTTCCGCCGGACACACACTGGTCTGATGAACCCATTCTGACCTGAGATCAGATTCTAAAAAATGTCAGTCGTTCTTCGATGTTTAAAAAAATAGCAGACCTACAAGCTCGTATCGCACCACTCGGTGGCGCGATATGAGCTTGTAGATCTGGTATTTTTCAATAGCTAAAGCATAACATGATGCCGACACCAAAATGGGTGCCCGGTCAGAATGGGTTAATTTATGCTTCGGCAGAAAAGTGCCGTGGGACATTGCCGCTCGACAAAAATGATGTATTTTCAATTGAAGGGGAAAAAAAGTGTCGATGCGACTCTGCACTTTCTTTCAAGCGACTCTTTTCCGCCAAATCATGAAATTCATATACTTGCTCTTATAGAAACAACAGTTAGTCAGGAATTAGTCTGTTCGTGGGCATATAGACTAATAGAACAGTATTTATCAGCCAAAGCATGCGACCATGAAGGGCACCTTCAAAGACTCCCAAGTATGAATACGAAGCGTCTCGTGAAATAATGCCATGCAAATTAATTATCATAAAGGAGTGTGAGATTTTAACCCATTCTGACCGGGCACCCATTTTGGTGTCAGCATCATGTTATGCTTTAGCTATTTAAAAATAGCAGATCTACAAGCTCATATCGCGCCACCGAGTGGCGCGATACGAGCTTGTAGGTCTGCTATTTTTGAAAAAAATCGAAGAGCGACTGACATTTTTAGAATCTGATCTCAGGTCAGAATGGGTTTATCAGACCAGTGTGTGTCCGACGGAAACCTCGTATGAATCTGATCTCAGGTCAGAATGGGTTAATTAGCGAGAGAAGAAGATATGTTCGTCGCGAGGGGCCTCTGGCGAGCGAAATAACCATACAAACATATTTTGATAAATGATGCAAAAGCACACACGTCTCCTCAGGTCTGGCCGTTGTCGCACTGTATGTAAATAACCCATTCTGACCTGAGATCAGATTCATACGAGGTTTCCGCCGGACACACACTGGTCTGATGAACCCATTCTGACCTGAGATCAGATTCAAAAAATGTCAGTCGTTCTTTGATTTTTCAAAAATAGCAGACCTACAAGCTCGTATCGCGCCACTCGGTGGCGCGATATGAGCTTGTAGATCTGCTATTTTTCAATAGCTAAAGCATAACATGATGCTAACACCAAAATGGGTGCCCGGTCAGAATGGAATAAGCTTGGCCTAAAAGGTTGTGTGTGTTTGTGAGAAAAGGAGGCATTAAAAGCAGGCTGGAGGATTGCAGATTGGTGTTTTAGTGGTGTGACCTTTGAGTGAGCTGAATACATCCAGACAGCCATGGAGCCTGATGAATAGCCCAGGTCTATAGTCGCAGCTGGGAAAGCAGATGCTGAGAGGAAATACAGAACATGTCTTTTCCCCCATCTCTGTTTCGCTCGCTCGCTCGCGCACACACACACACACACACACACACACACACACACACACACACACACACACACACACACACACACACACACACACACACACACACACACACACACACACACACACACACACACACACACGCACACAAACTACTTTTTTCTCTCTCTCCTTCTGCTTCTAATCTTATATTAGAGATGGAGAGAGACTTGGGAGATGACACACTATTAACTCTCCGAGCGTTAATCTTAATGCCGCATGTTGGACGACTATACACAGTCCATTTGAATGCAATTAGCCGTTGCCAGGGAGGATGAGTTATTCAATGGGATCATAATTGCGTCCTCGAGTTTTTACGCGACCGGTCCGTTCCCGCGATGTAATTACTTTTATACATGGCTTAACATATGGTGCCTCGACACATACACTCACGCATAAGGGCACGCACGCACACACGCACACACGCGCACACACACACACACACACACACACACACACACACACACACACACACACACACAATTAATATGGCACATATGTATAGCCTGCACACACTTTCCATAAGATGATTAGAATTATAATTGCCCCGGCATCAGGCCTGGACAGTGGGCGGATCCATGTTGAATTGCCAAAGCAGTAAAGACCTCTCGTAAAAATATGTAGTAGATTGTGGTCCAGATAGTTGGTGGGCTGGCTCGGACTAGTCCCCCCCCGAGGGCGGGCAGCTGTGTCTCAGCCCCCATCCCGTCCTACAAAAGCATGCATGTTTGTTGTCCTCCACATTATAAATATGTTATTTTTTGCCAAATATATGTGCCTTTTTGGATTCAGCTGTGCAAGCCTCGTCCTCCATACAGTAGCTCTGTGAGTCTCTGGGCCGCCTTCCATCTCTGCATTTAATTCTCACCTATTTTTGCCCTTACAGTTTGCACTTCTAAACCCCCCCTGCCATCCACAAAAACAAACAGGTGCCATATCCCCCAGGCTACTGTATGTATCCAACGGCTCTCTCTTTCTCTGTCTGTCTCTGTCTCTCTGTCCCTCTCGCTCTCTCTCTCTCTGTCCCTCTCGCTCTTCCTCCAGTCCTACTCCCTCTCTGTCTTTGAGCCTTACTTTGTTGAGCATCAACGCTCGGTGGGGGAGAGAGAGAGAGAGAGAGAGAGAGAGAGAGAGAGAGAGAGAGAGAGATAGAGAGAGAGAGAAAGAGAGAGGGGGGAGCAGGAGACAAGACGAGATGAGAGAGGGGAAACCAATATGATGGTTTTCAAACGCAAAGCATTTTTGTTGGATACAGACATATTTGAATGCATCAACTATTTAAGTATTTAAGTCCAAACAGGACACCCAAAGAAAGAAAGAAAGAAAGAAAGAATAGAACACATAACCTCAGTTATGTCTTCAATTGAAAATGTACAAATTCGCTCATAGGATTATTGAAGTGATCAAGAGCCACAAACTGCTCCCTGTTACAATTCACTATACCTTCAACGGCAGATACAACACAACATATACAAACTGTGGCTCAATTCCAGAGCCACAAACAGTTACTGAACATGTTTCATTGCCACCCACTGCACCCAGTCATTGGGTCCAAAAAAGGACAGAAAGAATACACCAGCTTGAATCACACTAGTACACACACAGCTCACAACACAAGCAGCAGCAGCAGCAGCAAAGAAGCAAAAAACTAATTTCATATACTTGAGTACTTCCTACTTCCTACTTGACTTCAGATAAGAAAGTGATGACAGGGTCAAACTTTGTATTCCCATGGATGGAAAGATAGAGCCTCCCGGCTCTCTCTCTCATAATATGAGCCCTCCAGCTGCACCAGGCTAGCTGGCCAGCACTTTTCTCCCAGTATCAGTGGCACCGACCGGCCAAATTGTTTCTCACTCAGCATCGGATGTTTAGTATCGCACATACCGTAGCATTCTGGTGTAGTGCAGTGGTCCGGGATTTAGGGCAGGCTGTAGGATCCAGCATTCACAGCATGTCACAGGAGTCTGGGTCTGGGGTCATCGCCCTGTGGAGCAGGTTGAGAGAGACACCATAAGCTTTGAGTAGGTAGAAAGGTAGAAAGAAAGAAAGAACGTGAGCTGACCAAGAGCCACATACTGCACACTATACCCTGGCTGTCAAAACTCACTAGCAATAGCAGACAAAACATACAATTCAATTCAATTCAATTGAAAGGGCAGCCTGTATGTGTATACTGCATTCTTTCAGGTTACAACAATATGCAGCCTAGGTGTATATACAGTACATATAGCCTACTATATCATGTCACACACCATACACAGCCTAGTATAATACGTAGGAGTACAGTACATATACATAATGTTATAGTTTTATATCTGATAAAGAATACATTTTAGGAAGGAAGCTGTGGGGACTTCTAAGAGCTCGCTTGACGCCCGCTCTGGGACTGTCTACCAATTAACTGGAGTGTCTACTTTCTAGGGATTATTTTATTTTTGTATACAGTATGTTGTTATATAAGAAAAGCTTATGAATTAGCATTACGCTAGCCGTCAGGGCCACACGTGCTGGAACACATAAGCCAGTGGTCCCCCCCCCCCCCCCCCCCACACACACACACACACACTCACTGTACTGTACACTCAATGTACTGTACATCCATGCATGTAGCAATTTTTCAGACATGTTGACTGAATAACGAAAATAGACGATCTACAAACTCCTACTTCATAGGGTACAGTACTTAATCATTATGTTATACTTATATATATAGCTGATCTACAAGCTCATATAGCACGGCACCGAGTGGCGCGCATACGAGCTTGTAGGTATGCTATTTTTGAAAAATCGAAGAACGACTGACATAGAAACAGCTTTTTCAGAAAACTCTCAGGATGTAGAAGACATTTTTAGAATCTGATCTCAGGTCAAAATGGGTCTTGCCAGAGCGGGGGAATCGAACCTATAAGACCATTCTGCTTCTACCTTATTCAGCGATGGCCGCCCACGACAGATGTGGAGTTACTAATAAAAGATTCTGTATGACAGGTTGGGGCTGATATCATATTGAGACAATACAGGCAGACAGTGGATGAAAGTACGTTCAGTCAGATAACACAGGAGTAGATGGAGACAAATAATAGCTTAGGAACATTCTATAATAAAATGTAAATACTGTACTGTAGTGTGAATATTATATTTGATCTTGATATGCTAGATGCTTGGTGCTTGCATACATATGTATGCAAGCACCTGACGAAGCCAAACGGCGAAACGTGTCGTGCAATAAAGAAATGAAGCATAACTAATCTTGTCCTGAGTCTCTGGAGTATATATATATATTTATATATATTTATATATATATATTAGATCTACAAGCTCGTATATATGCTATTTATTTTTCTTTTCTTTTTTATCGTGAAAATGTATGCAGAATTTCAAAATATTTTGAAACGGTGGTCGGTGGCCACATACATACACAATTTTGAGGGTGTTTGACGTGGAAAGGTTGGAGCACCGCTGACATTATGTTATTAAATTGAAATTACGTTTAGTTTTTTAAACTGTATGAACTGCCATGACATAGACAATCACTATCTCTAGTTCAGACGGACGGACTATAAGAATTAAGAAAGAGAGAACTACGAATAGAAAGAACAATTCAAAGAAAAGAAAAACTACAAAAAATGTCATCGCCCCCCCCGTAAGATTTCCCTTTGCATGGTGGAAACTAGTGTTGGAAGAAGTCTAGATAATCCAGCGAGTTCCGTCCATTGAGCTGAATCGACCGTCCTCTCGTCAGAGTTCATCTATCTTCTCGCTGTCAGCTGGCTCCCTCGTTAAATCAGCAGAGTTTCGTCCTCCCGTCATATGATCACTTCTGTATAGCCACTTGCTTGGAAACCACAGCTATAAGTGAATTAAGAGAGAGAACGAGAGGAGCAACATGAAATGCCTCCTTTGTGTCTCGAGATTCAAAGCATCATATTTGACCACGCTGGTTTTAATTACATCGGGTGAGTGACGTCTTGAGAGACGGAAGATGAAATGAAACAAGTTTCATGTTTGTGTGAGGCAAGTTTCATGTTTTATTTATTTATGTGTGATTTTTGTGTGTGTGTGTGTGTGTCTCAGTGCCTCAGGGCTGCTAGTATTTTGAAAAGGCCAGAGACATTGCAAGATGATGACACCCACTTGAGAAATATTGCAAGAGCACAACGCATAGGGTGGGTGTTCACAAGAACACAAAGCATAGGGTGGGTGCTCACAAGAACACAAAGCATAGGGTGGGTGCTCACAAGAACACAAAGCATAGAGTGGGTGCTCACAAGAACACAAAGCATAGGGTGGGTGCTCACAGCTTGACAAACTCAATTCCAGCACACAGCCAGCCATTTAACCCATTCTGACCCGAGATCAGATTCATACGAGGTTTCCGCCGGACACACACTGGTCCGATTAACCCATTCTGACCTGAGATCAGATTCTAAAAATGTCAGTCGCTCTTCGATTTTTCAAAAAATAGCAGACCTACAAGCTCGTATCGCGCCACTCGGTGGCGCGATATGAGCTTGTAGATCTGCTATTTTTCAATAGCTAAAGCATAACATGATGCCGACACCAAAATGGGTGCCCGGTCAGAATGGGTTAAATCATCAGGCACCTCTTCTCTGTTCCCCTATAACACACATGGAAGGCGGTGGCGTTGTTCTACAGTGGCAGACAGGACTCAGGCAGTCTGTCTGTGCAAATAAGGGTCTCCGTGTAATGGGGGGAGAGGGGGTCAGCCACATGAGGGACGGTTCTTTTTGCTGTAAAAATCTATAAATAATGGAGATATGAAAGAGATAATAGAGTGTGGCCCTGAGCAGCCCAAGGGCCCCTGTCAGATCCAGCGAGAAGCGAGCCCCAGGCCCAGGCAGAACACAAAACACAGCATCAAGCCTGCAGCCAAATTGATAGCGATGCTGTCTGTACTGGCTCACTTATAATGAGCGGGCTGATCAATTGCTATATGCAACCGTTTCGGACCATCCCTCTTAATACCGCAATTATCTATTATTTAGTGGTGGGAACGTTATCTTAAAAGGAGTTCACCCAGCATCAATTATACACCCCCCCCCCCCCCCCAAGTCTTAGTCATCAAATTATTGGCTTTGTGACAAACAAAGCCGGTTTACAGAATGGCTTTGAGGGCCATGAAAAGGGAGAAAAAGTGATCCTCTAGTCTTTATGCCAACAATAAAATCAAAGATGAACGTTCACCCCTTTATTCACCTGAACATATAACCTGCAAATATAACTGTATATCTGAACCCATTCTGAACGGGCACCCATTTTGGTGTCAGCATCATGTTATGCTTTAGCTATTGAAAAATAGCAGATCTACAAGCTCATATCGCGCCACCGAGTGGCGCGATACGAGCTTGTAGGTCTGCTATTTTTGAAAAATCGAAGACACTTTTAGAATCTGATCTCAGGTCAGAATGGGTTAATAATTAAACTGTCAGGATGTAATAGACATTTTTAGAATCTGATCTCAGGTCAGAATGGGTTAACGACGGCAGCACAACGGCCGGAGATGACATGATGTGCAATCGACAAACAAGGTACTGGGCGGACCTTCCGCGCCCAAGCTGTTCTGGAAAGGACCGTGCCTCTGCACTCCACCTCCACATTTCAGTAATGTCTGTATGCAGCCGGGGCTATAGAGGAGGGGAGATGGGCTGGAGGGAGGGAGGGAGGGAGGCCTTGCGACCTCCAACCATGAACCGCGTGCCCTTCATATCGACCACCTCTCTTCCGCCTCCAGCGTGGCTCCTTCCCTCCAGTGAACAGCAGCGTGTCCAGATGCACCACGCTCCTCCTCCTGCTTTGTGAATCACTGATGAGCAGCAGACTTTTCCTCTCTCTTCACTGCCGGCTCGACACATTTTCCCGCGTTCTCCCGACAGCCACGGAGGAGGAGGAGGAGGAGGGTCTTCGGCGAGTCCGTATAGCAAACCGCAACAAGCACCGCTGACCTTGGTTTGGGGCACGGCGGGGAGCAGATGTTAGAGATGTCACGGCCGGAGATCAGCCGGAGGGGGTTTTTCGACCCCCTGCTCCTGTCTATCTTTGGCGAAACCCCCCTCGGCCCGCAAGACCTCCACCCCGGAGTGACTTACTGCACCCGCACACACACACACCCCTATCCTGATACGCTACTTGATACATAGACGTAACCTGCATGGCCCCTGACCCCTAGACTGTGCTCCCGCACCTCCCACACTTACTGCCTATAGGGGCAGCTGTAATGAAGTCTTTGCTTTTAGCCGTGGTCTGTTTTTTGGCTCGACTCTCATATACGCTCCATTCATTCACATACACCAAAGTCAGAGACACATGCACCGCCAAGATTAAACCCCTGTCATATATGCACACACACACACACACACACACACACACACACACACACACACACACACACACACACACACACACACACACACACACACACACACACACACACACACACACACAGCATACCTGATAGTGCCTTAATCCCTGACTCCACTGAGCCATACAGACATTATCTGGCAGCCATACTGGGTTTTTGCCCGTCTTTGCCCAGTGACTGTCAGGGCAACTTAGGACTGAGCCGTGTATGTTCATGTTTTGTGTGTGTGTGTGTGTGTGTGTGTGTGTGTGTGTGTGTGTGTGTGCGGGCATGCGTGTGCGGTGCGCATGCATGTGTGCCTCTGCACTCGTGTGCGTTTTCCCCTCTCATTATTTATCACGCTGTCGTCTCATCTCACACTGAAAACGTGTGAGAATCTAACATGACTGGTAGAGACATTCAACATTCAACAGTATCCCTGCACCTGCGTGCGTGCGTGCGTGTGTGTGTGTGTGTGTGTGTGTGTTATCACGGTGTGGTCATTTATACGCACCAGCTCATTTATAAATGAACTGAGAATTTGATTCAGGCAAAGGGGTGGGGGTGGGGGTGGGGGGGGGGGGGGTGTAGAAACGTGTAGCTGTCCAACTGCATTTCACTGACACGGTGCTTATACCCCTATGTAGAGCAAGCTGGACGTTATGTGGGGTGAGAGAGGGTGGGGGGGGGAGAGAGAGAGAGAGAGAGAGAGAGAGAGAGAGAGACTGAGAGACTGTTTTGGTTGTGAGAACGTCCTCAGGCTGTGAGGACCTGGCCGAAACGTTGCTCTCCTAATGAATAATTCCATTGAACCGGCGAGTGGCTGTAGTGTGCAGGTCCATTATCCTAATACTGCCTTATCACAAACACAACTGCTTGGGATAAGGAACCTCCAACCGGGTGTGCGGAAGTCTCCTCTTCACTAAAAAACAAATTGTGTGAAATAACAATAAACCTGCAGAGTAAAGAAAAAATGTATAAAAACATACCGACATAGCGATGATACCATATAGACTAACTAAATCAATAGTCTGACTAAATGTAATAATGTCCCGGCTCATGATAGCATTTGAATGCGGTGGAATATATTTAACCCATTCTGAACGGGCACCCATTTTGGTGTCAGCATCATGTTATGCTTTAGCTATTGAAAAATAGCAGATCTACAAGCTCATATCGCGCCACCGAGTGGCGCGATACGAGCTTGTAGGTCTGCTATTTTTGAAAAATCGAAGAGCGACTGACATTTCTAGAATCTGATCTCAGGTCAGAATGGGTTAATCAGACCAGTGTGTGTCCAGTGGAAACCTTCGTATGAATCTGATCTCAGGTCAGAATGGGTTAAGTAACGCTGAGACTGATAACAAAGTGACAAAGAACGACGTACATTCTCAGTGAACATGGAGAAAGGCTGATACAGACAGACCATGCTGCCCAGAGACCAAGAGAGAGAGAGAGAGAGAGAGAGAGAGAGAGAGAGAGAGAGAGAGAGAGAGGCAAAAGAGGGAGAGAAGCAGGAGGGAGATGAGGAGAGGAGTGTGTGTGCGTGTGCGTGTGCGACGTGCGTGTGTGTGTGTGCGTGGCTGTGTTTGTGTGGGTTTTACCTTCAGGCTATACGGTCATGAACACACACAGGTCCCACTGTGACAAGCATGGTGGTGAATTGCCACTGCAATATTTACCATTCTATCCCAGCGGTGGGGCTAGAAATGCACATGAGTCACTGTGTGTGTGTGTGTGTGTGTGTGTGTGTGTGTGTGTGTGTGTGTGTGTGTGTGCCTTTGAGACAACCCAGTCTTCTCGCGTACTGGTAGCGTAGGTACCAGTAATCTACTGCAGTAAGAGAGTGGCGACACTAGGCCCATTTCAATGGGATAGTTCCAATGTTTGGAACTATATAGCCCATAGGCACCCGCTTTGTGGCCAGATCAAAGCGTGCCGCCACTCTCTTACTAGCCCATTCTGACCTGAGATCAGATTCATACGAGGTTTTCCACTGGACACACACTGGTCTGATTAACCCATTCTGACCTGAGATCAGATTCTAAAAATGTCAGTCGTTCTTCGATTTTTCAAAAATAGCAGACCTACAAGCTCGTATCGCGCCACTCGGTGGCGCGATATGAGCTTGTAGATCTGCTATTTTTCAATAGCTAAAGCATAACATGATGCCGACACCAAAATGGGTGCCCCGGTCAGAATGGGCTAGATTACTCTGGGTAGCAGGTGTCCCTCTGAAGGTGAGCACGCGCACACTCACACGTGCAATGCACAAAATGTGTCGAATAAAATGCTAAATTATGTGAGACGTGAGAATTTTGGCTGGTTGAAGACCAAGCGAGCTGTGGCATTCTGGATCAATTAGAGATAGGCTTATGTGTGCATGCCGGTAGGCCAGTAAGGAGAGAGTTGATAAGACTGATGCCTGGACCTACAGTATATTGACATGCCCAAAATAGGGAGACCAGGTTAAAAGTTGCTTAAATATGAAAATGGGATATTTCACTTTAAACAAAAAATGTTGGGTAATTTTATCGTTTACCATGAGGCTTTTGGGAGCACCCCCGGCAGTTTGAAAGTTGCTTGATTCAGTATGATATTTCAATATTTGTTATTCATTTCATCAGACTCGACCCCTTCTTGCAAACCCATGGTAACTTCAAAAACTATATTCATCAAAAACACATCCTTGGTCGTGGTGACTCATACTGCCCTCCTATAATGCATGCAAGGGGCCTTGGTTTTTTCAATACATTTTTCCATTTATCTTTAAGAGAAAATGAAAAAATAAAGTACAACAAAAATGCATCATAAAATTAATGAAAAAAAGAAACTGCCAACCTCAGTATGAGTCACAAGAACCGGGGACGGATGTTTTCGATGAATCAGCCAATGAGCCATGAATCTATCATGGTTAAAATGGGGTTTGAAATCAGCAACTTAAAAACTGTCTGGGGGTGTTGACAAAAGCCTGAGCAGACGATACAATGACAGAAAATGTGTTTGAAAGAATAAGTTGAATAAGTTATTAAGTTGTTATAAGTTGGGGGGTTTGGGTTATAGGAAGGGTGACAGGGGCTCATCCCAAACACAACCAACAAGCTTCAGCAACAAGATCAATAACACACATTTGGAGATTTGCACTGCCAAAATAGTGTAGCCTGACAGAAAGATGAGCCCACGTGTCATGAATGGCTGAAGTCATTCTGTGTGTGTCTGCGTCCGTCCGTGTGAATGCAGGAGCAACATCATTGTAATTTCATACTCAAGTTGTTTTGTTGTTTTGTTCTATCGTGTCACTTTGAAGTCCAGCTCAGAGATAAGACGTATTTTAGAATAGATAAGATGTATTTTAGAATCGTCAGCGGCATGGAGTGAAGGGATTCTGTTCTAACAGTTGTGTTACGGACTGCAACGGCGGCGGTGCAGGAGAGCTATAAGCATGCATTGTGAAGATGTATTCAACATGCTGTTTATTATCAAACCAATTATTGACAGTGTGGGATCTCAAGGTACCAAGGGAGACTTTGACCACTTGAACGCCAGCATCCGTATTGTGGGCAAGGCTTTCGTAGAAAATAGCACATCGCAGAGCTTTGTCGATCGACTATTTCCCCCACAATAACAGAAAACACCCTATCATAGAGCCCTCAGAGACTCCGGTGCATGCAGGCGGGTGTGTGTGGTTAGGGTGATTTGGCTTACTGCACATCCTCTATGTTCTCGTCATTGTTTTCACAAGTGGCTTACATTAAAACAAGACATATGGATTCCAGGGACTGTTTGTTTTAAACGCTACATGGATTATGTGTGTTTGCCATTGGCTCTGGAAAACCATCCCTATGCGGTGTATAGCCTCGCGTGTGCAACGCATTAAAAAATGTATCGGCGTAGTGCCAGAGAGCGTTAAGCCCTGGATGCACATCGATATGAGGGGCTGGAAAATAATACAGTATTGTGAAAAATAATATGCTGATACTTGTTTTTGCACATCACTTCCCTCGTTCCCTGCATTAATTAATGACAAAACTGGTAGCTTAGTGGCTGTGTTGACTGACAGTCTGTCTCCTTTAGCCAAATGTAAATAGTTACCTTAAAAAATAACTCCACTACTAACAACAAAAGTGAATTAAGAAGGCCCTGGAGCTACTTGGATGATTTAAACCTTTTTTATTTTTGATTTAGGGTGCAAAGCACAGACAATAAAAACAAAACATAAAAGTATTTTCCCCTGTGCTTTGTGATCAAATAGAAAAGGCTCAAATCCTCTGGTTGCTCCGGCCCCTTCTTTATTCAGTATACGTGTCCACTCCTGAGACACACCGGATCAGCCTGATTTTGGCTTGAGGCGCAGGTAGAATATCCCTTTAATCCTAACGACGAAAGTGCTTCATGACGAGAATGTTGGTGAAACAAAAAGAATAATTTTAAAGACTTTCAACTACAACCAAACATTCACTCTCTCTTAATAATAATGGATTGCATTTTTATAGCGCCGTTTCTCTTAAACCGTATAGCTTTATGTTTTACGACAATCATGCATGTACCGAATAGCCAGTGAGTCAATTGGGTCTATGCTTTTGAGGGGGCATACTTTATAGTATAACTATAAACACAGACAAACCCGTTAGAAAAAGAAACTAGATCAAAAGCGGCCATTTTCTGGGTTTTTCTTTGGGTTTCTATGTTAGCCTGAGGCAAAGCGAAGCACATTAACCTTGCCCATCCTCCAGTAGCGTACAGTATGCTGCGGGGAACCCTCCATCAACCTGCCCCTCTCTCCGGTGCTGTGACAGGTTCTCAGTCACACACCTCGGCCCCACAGCTCAGTGGCTAAGACGGATGTGCCCAGGTGAAGCATCCTGGCCCCGCGCTCAGCCACACTACTGCTAGCTGCCAGCCCACCAGCCAGCAATAGGGTAAAACTGACAGGTTGCTGGCCCGGAAACAACACTGGATTAGGCGAGAGATGCCAACAGTCGTTGGCTACTAACCTTCCAGCCAGGACAATTACTCAGCAGCTCAAACCAATGAGTAATATCAACCCCACCACCAAGCTCCCGCACAATATTAAATGGCTTGAGGTTGATGTCATCACTGTATAGTTCACCTCATGTGTTTCTTTTGCAGTCTCCCACCAACCACCTTAACAACCAAAGCAGCAGGTCTGGCCTGTAAAATCTGCATATAAAGGTTGGCTTGATTTGTAGAGGCTCCTTCCCAAGGTGACTCTGAGGTGGCAACCTGCACCCCTGCCGTGCGACAGAGCAGAGAGGTGCGTTGTGGGTAATGAGATTGCGTGATTGATCAGAGGCTGTTAAAGTGACATCAGTTGGACGCCAAGGCCGGTGACGCTCACCGACCAGCGTGCGCTGCCATCCGAGGGCCGCCTTGTTCGGACAACAAAGCCACGGGGCAAGTTCCAGCTTGTCGCGTCGCTCGACGAAATTGGGGCCTCCGACAAAGGCTGGAAGATTGAAGGAACACCACACACTGTTTCACGGGGGAGGAGGTTTCGAGGGCCTGTCAGCATTTTCAGAGGCCAGTGTTCCTGTTCTATTTTAGTAGATAAATATGTGACGTGGTAATTGCACAGAGCCACAGATAATAGTGTGTGTTGAGACAGACATGGACAAACACTGTTTCTTTGTTTTTTCATTGTCAGGTGATGCTGCTTTCTTTTGGCACCAATTCCTCTTTCTCCCTGTTCCATTTGCACGTTTGTTGTGTGTGTGTGTGTGTGTGTGTGTGCGTACGTCGTGCATGCGCTCGTGCGCCTCGCATGCGCGGGTGCGTAGGCTCTCTGTTGTTCAGCACAGCGCAGATTGGCCTAAACGCCCCACTGGTCTCTCTTGGTAGGGCATAGAGCAGCCTCTATACCCGAGCCCTGGCCTTACCCCGCTCAGCTTGCCTGCTCACCCAATCCCAGCCACGTGACAACAATGAGCCCGGACATGCAGCAAGACATGGCTCAGTAAGGCAGAGATGACACAGAGAATGCCAGGCTGTGATATGGATAGAAGTGCTGCTGTGGAGAGGCTTGGGGGAGGGGGGGGGGGGACCTGGGAGAGAGGGGGTGACCACTGCTTGGCTGACAGGGGGGATGGCAGAGCAGACAGTAGAGCTTTGGAACATAGAAAGACGTTACTGCTGAGTGACTACACAAGCACAAGGCCTACTCATCTGAGACGCAAACCGCAGAAGTCGGCCCCGGAGGCTTGGCAGACTGACACATGACATAAGTAAGGCAGAAATGTAATAAATAAAGTGCGGTTTGCAAACCCACTTAAAATTGGAGAAAAAAGGTAAAATGAACGGACGACGGGCCCGGAAACCCGAAAACCGCCATATCCTCTGAACATGCATGCCACGCTTAATTAACTATTCACCACAGACTACTCACTGCTTACCCCCAACCTAGGCGATGCTTTTACATAGGCTCTGTGAGATCAGATGCAAAGTGCAATTCAATGGTGATGTTCATCACACTTTCAAATCATATGCAAATGGTGCAGTAATCCGCTTACATCCACATTGCATGTCAAATTTCTTGCAGGAAGTAGATACTTAGAGGCAACATTTTCTTGGATTTCAGCGCTCGCTTGGACGACTTATTACAACCTCAGAATGACCTGTGGGTTTGACAATGTCTTATGCAACCAGAAAAAGCAACTCATTGTGCAATTATTCCAATTGAATTGCAAAGCATATAGAATGTTTATCACATAGCCTTGGATGCAGTTTCGATGGGAACACATCCCTCGTTCATGCGTCATGACAAGGTATTAATATTCAAACACTAATTATCCCATTCTGAACGGGCACCCATTTTGGTGTCAGCATCATGTTATGCTTTAGCTATTGAAAAATAGCAGATCTACAAGCTCATATCGCGCCACCGAGTGGCGCGATACGAGCTTGTAGGTCTGCTATTTTTGAAAAAAATCGAAGAACGACTGACATTTTTAGAATCTGATCTCAGGTCAGAATGGGTTCATCAGACCAGTGTGTGTCCGGCGGAAACCTCGTATGAATCTGATCTCAGGTCAGAATGGGTTAAGGTTCCTGCCTTGCGACTATACGGCTCTGGATATACAGACAAAGTCCATGTTTAACACACTGAGGGTTTACTGTATGTGTGTTCTGAAGTTAATCTGCGCTACAATCCAACTGAAAACCAGGCGGTGATGATCACAAGTGATGTATGGCACTATCCTGGGGTCTGCGACATTTAAATTGTTGACATTTTCAGGGAAGTAAGTTACTTTCAAAATGTAATATAGCCTATTACTTTCCATTAGTACTTTGTCGTTGTCGTTTGTGAGGCTATCTTGTTTTATGACTATAAAATATTTGGTTACTATTCTTTCATTTTTACATAATGACAAGCAAATTGGGTAATGGGTATACTGAATTAATTGAGCAAAACACCCTCAAATGAAGCACAAAAATATGTAATCATCATACCAAAAGGAATAAGAGGGTAGTCATTTTGACATAATGACATAATGGCAAGTAATTGGTTATACTGAATTACTTTAGAAAAACACCAATGAAGCACAAAACATATTTAATCATAATACCAAAAGGAAGAGCCTAGGATAGCCTTAATTTGAATTAAGTTGCCACAATAATATTCTTAGTGTCAAAATTACATTTTAGCAGCCAAACGTTAACCCATTCTGAACGGGCACCCATTTTGGTGTTGGCATCATGTTATGCTTTAGCTATTGAAAAATAGCAGATCTACAAGCTCGTATCGCGCCACCGAGTGGCGCGATACGAGCTTGTAGGTCTGCTATTTTTTTTTTAAATCGAAGAACGACTGACATTTTTTTAATCTGATCTCAGGTCAGAATGGGTTCATCAGACCAGTGTGTGTCCGGCGGAAACCTCGTATGAATCTGATCTCAGGTCAGAATGGGTTAATGTCATGTTGAAACACAAACAACTCCGAGCAGCACCACTAATAGACAAAGTGCAATAGTGCACATGCATCGTAATGATGGGATTTATATGTGAGAAGCCACACAACGCCTAACTGTTTCCCCGGGCGCTAGTAGGTAGGATGGGTATACGCAAAAGGTAACATGATAGGTGGGCACACAGGAAGAGTGCAGGGCACCTCTGTGTTCAATTGGCAATTCTTTCCAACATGTTCACTTTGTTTCCAACAATATTTGGAAAATGTTTTTAAAACACATTCCGTGCCATAAATGATTATTTACGTCCTATCAAATCCCATGCTTGTGTGCCATAGTCGTGTATATTACAGTATATACGTTTTTTTTTTTTTTAAGATATTTTTTTGCGGCTTACGCCTTTTATTGATTTTTGAAGGGACAGACAGTAGGCTGACAGGAAACGGGAGAGAGATGGGGGGATGACATGCAGTAAAGGCCGTGTCGGGTCCGGGAGTCGAACCCGCGGCACACTGCGACTGGATTACCAGTCCGGTGCCCAGACCGTTACGCTACGGCCTGGGCCAGTATATACGTTTTATATCGCTTTATATCGTTATAAAAAGGTCTCGTTAAAATTATTTGTAATTATCCCCGCCCGGCCTGTTCCGTGCACCATTCACTTCTGTTTTAACGGCCATCTTTAAACACTCTTTTCTCGGAATCTAGGGTGCTAATCCGTGGTGACGAGCAGATCGGCGAGGTTCAGGGCTCATTTCTGATTTTACACTTGCATCGCCATTATTGACGTGTCTGGAGAAAGATAGCTATCGTTAGCGGGACTTAGCGTTAGCAATTTAGGTTCCTGCTATAGCTAACGAAAAAACGTAAGTGCTTCAGAGTAAAAGCTCTGTGCATCTGGCTGGCAGCCAAGCGATAGCACCAGGAGGTGGCGCTGGCAGCCAAAGTGTTTTTAAATAGGTATACATGATTATAACATGCTTAAACATTCGACAATTATTAATTATTACAATTTCTACAATTGCTACAAAACCTGTATATCCAGTCATTTTGGGGCATAAACAAGAAGCTGAAGTATAAAATTAAGTCTGATGTCTGATAATGATGTACCGTGCATGTTCATATCGTGTGTGATTCACATTAAAATAGACAATTTTACATTGAGGTGCACCGATGCCCCTATAGTGCCCCCCTACCCTGTATCCCGTACAAATACCCCAACAAAAACTAAAGGTGACACAATTATTATTACTTCTCTGGGCTCCATGGGGTCGCGCTGCACGGCGCGATTACGTACAAAGTCAACGCGAAGACGAGAATTCGTCACAGCGCGACCTGGTGCTGCACAAACGGGACGAACTGAGGTGAATAGGGTGGCGGTGGCTCAAGGGTAGAGTGCAGGCTGGATGGCAACCGAAAGGTTGCCAGTTCAAACCCGGGCTCCCCCAGAGTTATTGTCGAAGTGTCCTTGAGCAAGACACTGAACCCCAAATTGCACCTGATGTGCTGGTTGGTGCCTTGCATGGTTTCCGCCACCATCGGTGTATTAACCCCTGGGCTACAATTAACGGAAAAAACAGAATATTTCTAAAAATACAAACCTCCCGTTCACGGAATTAACGGAATGTCAATCAATGTCAGTTATTTAGGGTTCAACGGAGCAGAAATTTATATTTTTTCGCTAATATCACTAATGTTGGATGTAATTTACCAAAAAACGGCCGAAATCCGCGTGATCGTGCGCCATCGTGCACGCGCACCGTCTCTATGTGCGTCGCTGTAAAAAATGTGATATTTTGCGATGTTTTGGGGTTGATTTGAGGTTAATTTGACTTAGTTATGAAAAATATAGCATTAGCTTAGCAATCCGGACCAGCCAAGCTAGTGACTAGGGTCAAAATAATGCCGGATGTTGTCGATCGTTGAACCGGAAGCGACTTGGGAAGATTCGTCTATTTTGGCCAAAATCAGCATAATGGTGTGTTCCAATGAAAAAAAAAAAAAAACATCTGTTCAAACCACCAGATCTTTCTATTAATGTGAAAATGATGAATTAAAAATATGCCAATTTGTTACCCAAATAAAAGAAATTGGGATTGGTAGTCCAAGGGTTAATGTGTGTGTGAATGAGTGATTTGATGCACAATCTTGGATAAAGGCGCTATATAAATGCACCATTTACCATTTAATATATATTTATATATATTCAGGTCTGAACACAGCTTTAGGGTTGCATATAGGAAAACACATTTCAACTCATGGATGACGGGCAGCGGATGGACAGTGCGTACACGAGATGAAAGGAAAAGTGTCCGTTTCACGGGGCTGCGTCCGCTTGTCGCCAGTCACTCCGCCTGTTACGGTAGATTGCCCGCATCTCCCTATACAGTACACCTGCCTGCTCGCCTCTCATTGGAAATGAATTACAATCGCTTTCCCTGTGAGGAAAATCCTCCTGGTCAGAGAAGCATAAAACCTTTGGGCAGTATAGCGGCAATGCATTAGTTGTATAGAAACCGTAATGGCATTGCCTCAATTCGTATCAGTAATGCAATATTATGCTTTGTTACTGAAATGAAAGTCGTATCATTACGTACATAATGGGGTATTTTACAGTATGTCGTGTTACCCCCAAAGCTGTCGGCTGTTGGTGCAACACTGGATCTCTGTGTGTGTGTGTGCGTGTGTGTGTGTGTGTGTGTGTGTGTGTGTGTGTGTGTCACTGTACACGGTTTCCATCTATTTTTGTATGATTCCTTTCTTCTCTTCTCACTAGGGTTAATTGAGTCTGTTGACCCTAGAATAGCTTTTTTTTCCCTACCTCCATTCGCGAAATATTTCCGTCTCACTTCCCGCAAAGCAAACTGAGGACACAAAATAATAAGGCGCAAGATAACATTAAAAAATCTCCTCTGCCAGGAGGAGCAGCTATGGGACTCAGTGTTGCTCTCTCAAGCACTTCCCTCCTCACCATCGCACGGTGCTTTGTGCACTCGTGAGCTCACAAACGCCCACAACTATAACCCATTCAGTACGGGTCACCCTTTTTTGTTGTTTTAAGCAATATGTTATACTTTAGCTATTGAAAAATAGCTGATCTACAAGCGATCTACTGCACCAAGTGCTGCGCTACCAGCTTGTAGATCCGCTATTTTTGAAAAATCGTGAAAATGTTGCGGAAATCGTTGAATATATATTTTTTAACTCAAATCTTTGCTTCTTGCGGGGGGGGGGGGGGGGGGGGGGGGGTCCCTGGAACAACATATTTTCAGATTGGGGTTCGTGGCCAAATTATATACAAGTCTGGGGTTCCTTCACATGAAATAGTTTGAGCACCACTGATACAGAAACATAGGTTTTTCAGAAAACTGTCATGAATTGGAAGACATTTTTAGAATTTTGACCTCGGATCTTAATGGAATAACCGTGGCTGTGTAGGTGGGAGTGTTCGTCTACCGGAACATTGGGTTTCCTCAAATTATGCTCCACTCGTCTCTGCCATCGATCAGCAACCTCTGTCTGACGGCAAGGAAATCACATCATATTACTAGTCCCCTCGCTAATGTCGTTAGCAGATATTGTTCTGAGGCGGAGTGAGGACTGGCCCAATGTGATTAGGCCCGATGATGAATTTGCCCCGTTGTTTGGAGACCGTTAACCGGCTACAATGATTGACCTGAAGGGAGAGCCTTGTGGGCATTTATTGATGTTCGCTGCATGTTATTCCTTTAATGACTGCACTTTGATCATCTCCACTTTTTATGGCTAGAGGGGACCCGAGTGGAGTTAGCAAAGTTAAGAGACCAACAGGAGTTTATTTGTTTTGTTGTTGTTGTTGTGTGGATATAGGTTGGCTGCAGAACAGGAACAGCACACCAATTTGTCCTATATGTGTGTGTGTGTGTGTGTGTGTGTGTGTGTGTGTGTGTGTGTGTGTGTGTGTGTGTGTGTGTGTGTGCGTTACCAGCTAGTGTCATCTGTTGTTTTTTGTGTTCAGGTGACTTTAAAACAGATAGGTAAAGAGGAGACGAATACCCTCAGGGCTTACGTTGTGTTCCCGGGGTTGAGGTTCCTGGCAGATTGTGCTGAGACAGAGTGCTGTGGGTAAACCCCTGTGTCCACCAGGTTTATTTCCAGCAGCCTCCTGAGAGGCAGGGCAGGGGGGGGAGAGTCTCTGGGTCGGAGCGTTAATACCCACTGTTCCCAGAGTTCATCAGAGAAAAAGGGGTTTTTCTCTCCCCTTATACCATCCATCCTAACTCCTTATACAGTCGCTCTCGCTGTCTTCTCTTCCTGTGCGAGGGTAATATATGTGTGTGTGCGTGTGCGGCACGGCGTGCGTGCGTGCGTGCACGCACCTGCATAGCGTCGTGGGCTACAGCCAATGCGAGCTACACTTCGATCCTGTGTATAGGTATAGAGGTGCTGCCTGTCAATCAGTTTGTTATCTGTGCGCTCAAGAAGCCCCTGGAGACAGGCCCTTACTCGCTAAATTGATTCCCCTGGGCCGTTTTGGCCATGGGCTTGTGGAGGTGAGGAAACATACAGCTGAGCAATGGAAACACTACCTAAAGGTATATATGTGCATGCGTATAGATAAGATACTGGTATTCCCGGTATATGGCCTATAAAGACATCGGCCATTATCTTACTTTTCTGACGACGTCGCTATCTGCAATTCTGCAGCTGATGTGTCCCCATTTTAACCACTTTCCACCTGCTGTCCATTATATGTGACATAATGAGAAGATTTTGTTAAATGATCTACAAGCTCATAGCGCTCCACCGAGTGGCGCGATACGAGCTTGTAGGTCTGCTATTTTTTGAAAAATCGAAGAACGACTGACATTTTTAGAATCTGATCTCAGGTCAGAATGGGTTAATCAGACCAGTGTGTGTCCATGTGGAAACCTCGTATGAATCTGATCTCAGGTCAGAATGGGTTAATGTTTGTGTTGCCATAAATTTACGTCATATTTGAGGCACATATATATGGCCTAAATTCTCCTTTTGAACTGAATTGAACTGAATGTATGCGATTGGTTAGCCGATTTGCTCGTCTATACATATGATGTAAATTTTCCCTTGATTGTCGATAGCATTTAATGTTTGTATTGCCACAAACGTATATATTTGCAGACATTTGACCTAATTTCTCCTTTCATTGTCAATGGCAAATATGAGAGGTGTGTGGACAAAAGCTGTATATATATAGGAGGGGCTAGTGTCCCTAAAAAATCACACTTGTGGGAAGTGAGGGGTGCCCACTGTGGCTGCCTCATGTCACGTCACAGTGGGAATTCATTCATTCATTGCGGATTCACTGCCACGTTACAAGACATGCATGCAGTGTGTTATTATTGTATCTATAAAACGAAACCAGTCACAAGTTGTATTTATCCCATTCTGTACGGGAACCCATTTTGGTGTTAGCATCATGTCGTGCTTTAGCTATTGAAAAATAGCAGATCTACAAGCTCATATCGCGCCACCGAGTGGCGCGATACGAGCTTGTAGGTCTGCTATTTTTGAAAAATCGAAGACACTTTTAGAATCTGATCTCAGGTCAGAATGGGTTAATAATGAAACTGTCAGGATGTAATAGACATTTCTAGAATCTGATCTCAGGTCAGAATGGGTTATATTGGCCACATGACATCTCACATCGTCATTTAGTGCCCTAAACAAACAAACAATCCTTACACTCGGCTGGCAAACTATACTTTTGTTGCACCTTTTGACAAAATATTGGTCAAAACACATCTGCAATTGGTCGTCTATATAGAACTCTCCGAAATGGGGATCGCTGCACTCCCACAGGCCTGGCATCGGCCGGGGCTCAAGTTCATATACGAGATAGATAGACAGACTATCATCCATAACCCATTCTGACCGGGCACCCATTTTGGTGTTGGCATCATGTTATGCTTTAGCTATTGAAAAATAGCAGATCTACAAGCTCATATCGCGCCACCGAGTGGCGCGATACGAGCTTGTAGGTCTGCTATTTTTGAAAAATCGAAGAGCGACTGACATTTTTAGAATCTGATCTCAGGTCAGAATGGGTTCATCAGACCAGTGTGTGTCCGGCGGAAACCTCGTATGAATCTGATCTCAGGTCAGAATGGGATAATCAGCGACTCGCCCTCTGTTAGCGACAGGTCCTCACCTGGAACCGATTGTATACTATACTGGCCAAGGACGTTAGAGTGATAGGTGGCATGAGCTGTTTTTCCATCATGCACAACAACAACAGATTGACTACTTTCCTCACAGCCTCATCCCACTCATCTGCATTTGTCATCAAAGTGACATGGCCGCTGGCAGCGGGCTTGTACGCGATACATCATGCGCGCGCACACACACACACACACACACACACACACACACACACACACACACACACACACACACACACACACACACACACACACACACACACACACACAGGCGATTTAAAGAAACAGACAGAATGGGTGTGTATGCGCACGGCGATAAAGATGTCGCGATATAAGAAATTGGTACAGTGAATGGCACAACTCGGCAACTAATGGGACGATTTGGATGATTTTGCTATCAAAATATAGGTTTGCTGGGGTGCCGAGTTGATTTATGAGATGACTGAAGCAATTCAAGTTCAGTTGAAGGTTGAAGGTTCGATCCAACGTTAACAAAACTGGCATATCTTGGCCTTGACTTTTATGTTGACCTTGCCCTCAATAATACGTAGCAAATAATTACATTTTGAGCTAAACAACAAAGTAGCTCAATAGTTTTTATCTTTTTATTATCACGGTATTATGTACATCAGTCTCATTAACTGCCAAATGTATTTCACCATCTGTTCTCCCCTTGTCTAGGCCTTTTCCGTCAGGTCCTTATTTTAAGGGAAGATTTGTACAGTTCTGGAGTTTGCAGAGGTCTGTACACCTCAACCCATTTCTGAGACAACTGCAGTTAGGAAGCTTTGCATAGACGTGCATATTTACAAGCCAAAAACTCAAGGACTACATCTGGTGCAGGGGCTGAGCACATCCAGTGAATTGCTAACTGTCCATCCTCAACAACTGTTGTCCATTCACTCTGTGTGGGCTCTGGTGCAGATGGGTGAGTCTGCAGAGAAGCATCTCCATATACGAGTCTGATAATGTACACAGAGGGCACGGAGAAATAGACATTCTCTACGTTCACATCACCGGAGGTGGTCCCAGACAGGTACCAGCTACAAGTGAAGTTCTACAGTTGGTCAAAGAGCTCTGTTGAAACATCCCAAGTAGTTTTGAATGTCTCCTGAAATCAGTTTTTTTCCCCCAATAACCTCAGTGCATTCAGTTTTCCACAACCAGCAAAGGCACATTGCCACATCCTGTAAATGTGTAGCGCAACCAGACTCTCACAGAAGTTTTCTCCCAAAGCAAGTCCTATAGCTTGTCTATGTCCACAAACCGTGTGCTGTTTTGTGTACCACACTTCTGATAGATAGGACAAGGGAGGTGTTTTTGGAAGGCTAAACAGAGAACCATAACATCAGTATCTCTCTGTGTGTGTGTGTGTGTGTGTGTGTGTGTGTGTGTGTGTGTGTGTGTGTGTGTGCACGCGCACACAAATGCACACAAATGTGCAGAAAAGTGAATAATTTTGGACTTTAGACAACAATGAATTATGTGGTTTTGCATAATCAGATTATACCCCGAAAACGATATTCTGCTACTCTTCTGAAATTGCTATCACACATTTTATCACTCCTGGATGTCAGACGAACAAAATGATACCACATTATCTCTTGTCCCTTTTAGTGGTATACCGATATCTCACCCGGCCCAAGGACTAATTGACAACACCAGCTAGCAACCCAATGGCGTTTTATGTGTTAAAATACAGGGCAAAAATGTTTTATGTTTCAACCACATTTTGTTAGCTACTGTATATCCAAACGATACTTTTTTTTTTACTTTGTCGGCAGTGAACAGTGGTGGTGGTGGTTGCCATGCAACCGCCTCTGGCCATAGTGCAGCCGGTAATGCAGTGACTTAAGACCTTAAATCTGCATGACTGCACTCTTTCTATACTGCTAACACAATGGACGCATGGCGCATGTATAGTGTGTTACATGTGAGATCTGCAGCATCTGCTGCGGTTGGCACAGCACGACATTCCCTTCTACTTTTCTTCAGATGCTAAAAGCCTTCAACTTCAACAGCATTGAAAGCCTCTGTTAGCAGAGAGAGAGACAGAGAGAGAGAGAGAGAGAGATAAATTGAAAGGCTACACTGCTATACAGATGAAGTGGAAAAAAATACAACATTGCCTCATTGTAGCCTACTTAAAAAAACGAAGCATTGGTCTATTCATTCGGCCATTTTACAATGACAAGCTATTTTGCCAATTATCCCATTCTGACCTGAGATCAGATTCATACGAGGTTTCCGCCGGACACACACTGGTCTGATTAACCCATTCTGACCTGAGATCAGATTCTAAAAATGTCAGTCGCTCTTCGATTTTTCAAAAATAGCAGACCTACAAGCTCGTATCGCGCCACTCGGTGGCGCGATATGAGCTTGTAGATCTGCTATTTTTCAATAGCTAAAGCATAACATGATGCTAACACCAAAATGGATTCCCGTTCAGAATGGGTTATAGCAGTGTGTCTGGTTGCCTTGAAATGGAAACAGATCCCATGACATGATCCACAATGTTTTTGGTATATTTGTCTTTTTAATATTATTCCAGAGAAAGGTAAGCTCTATTCTATCTAGGCCATGTTGTTGTCTGTCGGCTATTATGGCCATAATTGCCTTTTGAGATAATATTGTGCTGTTCTCATATCCTGCATGCCTAGCTGCTGCAACAAAGAACAACAAAGCAAACATCAATCAGTAGACCGTACTGTACCTCATGGCCTATACTTACATAGACTACAGTAAGTGCTCACTATAATGTGCTTGAAATTGCATGTCTTCAGTATTGGCTACAATGTGGGTCACAATACTAACTACGTATTAACAGAATTTCAAATTATTATGCACATGCATTTTTTATTAAATTCTCCCTAAGTACAGTCAATATGATTAAAGGACCACTTCACCACTTTTCAATCTATCTTCATATAATAGGTCCTCACTAATAATCATGATAAAATGACAAGATTTTTTTCTACTCAGTCTGTGTGTCTCATAGGAGGGCTGTGGGCAGTTTAGAAACTGTCTTCCAGTGACATCATCATTAGGCGGACTTTTTTTAAACAATATCTTTTTACAAAAAAATGTCATTATCATGCAAACGATGGCTTCCATTTTCATATTGCAACTTTTCAGGACTAGAAAGCCTGCAGTTTCTATTAGCTTGTATTCCCCATCGATGATGTCACTGGAAGACGGTTTCTGAACTGCCCACAGCCCTCCTATGAGACACAGACTGAGTAGGGAAAAAAAAGTAGATTTTTTTTCATGATTATTTGTGAGGACCTATATGAAGATAGATTGAAAAGTGGTGAAGTGGTCCTTTAACCCTCTAAGACCCAGCGTTGCTTTTTAGCAACAATTTTATTTAATTTAATTACTAAATTATAAAAAAATAAATCTGTTCTTTTTTCACCTAAACGTCATCAGTGATGTTCATTGCAATGCCATTTCAATGCCATTGGTCATGATATTTGCATATAAATACCCCCCACAGAGGCTGAAATTCACACAAATTAAAAATGTCTGGACTCTGTGCGATTTTGAACATTTTTTTAACCTAAGACTTTTGACCTTTACCCTAATAAAAGTAGGTACAATAATTGTAATATATGTTTTTTTGTGATCATTAGAATGTCTAGAACATGTTTTATTCATTATTGTGAAAATATCCCCCAAATGTAAATTAATTTATTATATTATTATATAATTATTAAATAATTATTATAAAATTTCCATCAAACTTTATTTTTTTATTTTTTTTAACATATGTTTTAGTGTCAGTTCTAGTAGTACAAAGTAGTAGTAAGGTTGAAATCTATTTTTTGCAAGTAGAAATTAATGCGGGTGTTAGAGGGTTGGATGTTTTTCTCCCCTCATGTGGATATTATTTCCAGCACAATCACTTATAATGGATGATGACCAGGATGTCAAAATCCTGGCACGCAGAGGCAGCCATCCCCAGGCCCCTGCAGCCTGCCCACCGGGAGCTGTTCGGGTTTCAGTGTCTTGCTCAAGGACACTTATACACACAGCCAGGAGGAGTGCCCCTGCACATATTTTATACAGGGGTCATTTTGACACCCTTCGGGACCCTATATAACGTGACCTACTATACCATCTCACTTCACAATATCTGAACAATTTTAACAGAAACTTTCTCTCGTGGAATGCCCCTGGTAAACAAAACAACCTTTTCAGACAAGGTGTTCCGTAGGGAAATATACACACATCAATTTGGGAGTCCTCGCCAAAAAAATGTTTGAGGAAAAACTGCGGTAGAGCATGGCATTGTTCACTAAATAACCTGAATAATTCTGAACGGGCACCCATTTTGGTGTCAGCATCATGTTATGCTTTAGCTATTGAAAAATAGCAGATCTACAAGCTCGTATCGCGCCACCGAGTGGCGCGATACGAGCTTGTAGGTCTGCTATTTTTGAAAAATCGAAGAACGACTGACATTTTTAGAATCTGATCTCAGGTCAGAATGGGTTCATCAGACCAGTGTGTGTCCAGTGGAAAACCTGGTATGAATCTGATCTCAGGTCAGAATGGGATAAAACAGTTTGAGAACTAGTCTTCAATGCAATGTTTGAGTCTGGCTGCAAACAGTTCCTGAGCATTGGTTTGGGGGTGCTTTCTGCACCACCGCAGGCCTCTGGAGGGTTCTGTATCCAGGTCTTTGGGACTTCACACACAGTAACTGTATAAAGGGTGTTCAAATGGGTTCCATTTTGCACATTCAGAGTAATACCAATGGTTTTTACTGTGCAGCAGATTAAAATACCGTATGGACAAAAAAGCAAACAGCAGATGAATGGCAACAGCAGCACGGCACTCCAAATGAGTTTAAAATGCAATACTTTTATGGCGGGTTTTGCTTCAGGCTGCACAACACAAAATGTCAACACGGGCTAAATGCCATTCACTTTTATGGTCTTTTGGAGTGCTGCTACAGCTGTAGCTGTGTGTGTGTGTGTGTGTGTGTGTGTGTGTGTGTGTGTGTGTGTGTGTGTGTGTGTGTGTGTGTGTGTGTGTGTGTGTGTGTGTGTGTCCTTTGGTTCCATTTGTAGTAGGCTAAGGCTACACTTTCACAGTTACAGAGTCACCTGGTCTCCTGTTGTTTACACACACATAAATATAGACACACAGATATTTACATTTCATAGCACAATTCTGGAGATATAAGTAATTAATAATATATAGTAATTAATTGATAATTGATCAATTCTTGTTTAAAATTGTCCTTTTAACACTATTCATTTTCCTGACAGAAACAGAAATTATTATTATTTTGTTCTGTTCTTTTTTCACCTAAACGTCATCAGTGATGTTCATTGCAATGCCATTTCAATGCAATTGGTCATGATATCTGCATATAAATACCCCCCCACAGAGGCTGAAATTCACACAAATTAAAAATGTCTGGACTGGAATTTTGAACATTTTTTAACCTAAGACTTTTGACCTTTACCCTAATATAAGTAGGTAAAATAATTGTAATATATGTTTTTTTGTGATCATTAGAATGTCTAGAACATGTTTTATTCATTATTGTGAAAGATATCCCCAAAATGTAAATAATTAATTTATTATATTATTATATAATTATTATAAATTTTTCATCAAACTTTATTTTTTTATTTTTTTTAACATATGTTTTTGTCTCAGTCCTAGTAGTACAAAGTAGTAGTAAGGTTGAAATCTATTTTTTGCAAGTAGAAATGAATGCGGGTGTTAGAGGGTTAACTAGATAAAGTGCCCCTCAGGGCACAGGTCTCCACCAAGCCAGGTCAGGTTGTGGTCTCCTGGTGGTGCTCTAATAGGCCAATGTGAAAAGGGTGCCATTTCTTCATAAGCCTTTGATGGCAATTGGATGATTTGAGGCATTTTGTTCCAAACATGTGTTTTACAAAAATCCACCTGTTGGTGGCGCTATAACAGGCCAATGTGAAAAGGGTGGGATATATTCCTCAGCCTAGTAAGAAAGTGGGTGAAAGATTTAGGATGGAATAGGAATATGAAATATCGGACAGATCCGTCTTGAGCACATGACTATAGAGATACTGTGTAACGTAAAACATGTGTTTTACAAAAGTCGGCCTCCTGGTGCAGGCAGAAGGCACAGCACTACCCCTCTCTCTGTTTTTGGCGCCCCCTACTGGTATTAATAAGTGACATACTCGTGCCCATGACCACTGATACATACATACATAGGTGATACATACATACATAGGTGTACACGGACATTGCTGGTTGTAGGAGTGGTTGCACCACTCAAAAATGTGAAAAGCTGCCTCGTGGTGGCGCTATAACAGGCTGTTCTGGAAAATGTGGGGCAGAGGTTCATCGTTGGCATCCAGGGAGTGTATGTGCAAAGTTTGGCATCGACCGGGTTAACGGTGATTAGCTGGCAACGGATGGACGGACAGACGGAGTGCAAAACATAATACTCTCTCCCCATGCCTTCGGCCTGGTGGAGACAATAAGCCTATATCTGGCCAAATTAGTCTGTGAAGCTCTTAATAAGCACATGAATCTTTTAACAGATCTATCGATGAATTCCTTTCAGTTCTTGCAAGATATTGATCGTCTTCACACCTTTTGAAAGACAATCGTATAGGCTACTACTTCATGTGTTTTATCTTCTGAAAGGTCTTTCTCCTCCCGATATTGTATTCCCTTTAATAAAAGATCACCTAGCAAATTAATGAACACACCTGAGATTGATACCAGATATCTAAAAAGATATCTGGTATCAATGTCACACGTACCCTTTTTTATGGACGGACAAAAATAGCAGACCTACAAGCTCGTATCGCGCCACTCGGTGGCGCGATATGAGCTTGTAGATCTGCTATTTTTCAATAGCTAAAGCATAACATGATGCCAACACCAAAATGGGTGCCCGGTCAGAATGGGTTTACGTTTAATTGTAATATTATGCTCAGACATTAAAGGAGATCCTTGGCTCACCTTGAGTGTGCTTGAAGCGATCAAGCCTAAGGGGGCTTCTCTGTTTCCTGATAACTTTACTCCACGTGCATCCACGTCGTGGACTGGAGCCGTTTTCTTTTGATCTCTGCATTTCTTTGTTCTTTGAGGTTAAAACTTTCATTGAAAAACTGAAACAAAGTGAACTGAAATCTGATCTGAACTGAATACAGTATGATTATAGCAAAAAATAGCCCGTCGTCAAGATCAATGTAGCGCAGCACAGCTCGTCAATCTGTTCATTTAAACCTTACATTACCATGTACACTGTGCAGTCCTCGGCCTCTCATAATATGAGAGGGGCTGTTTGTGAGCCAGTGTTGCTGATATTCTGAATTGATTCATATTATTGTTCAAAGCAGAAAAGCAGCAACAGCGGCTCATAAATGACTGTACTAACAGTTCACGTACTGTAGTATCACGAGTGTGCGTGCGTACGTGCGTGTGTGCGTGTGTGTGTGTGTGTGTGTGTGTGTGTAGTTGTGTTAAAGTCCAAACCAGGCAGCGCTCACACAGGGCGGTGCAGAGCACCCGAGGCCCCTTTTATATAGTGTGACATGATGTCCACCATTTAAGCATCCGAACACCTGTAGAGGCTTCCCACGCCGTCCGCCATAGCTGTGAACGCCTGGCAGGCAGAAGGAAGAGGTGCCAGATTTGATCACGCTCTACGCGGCTACAAATTGAGGCGATTCCCCTCTGCTGAACACCTGCACATTACGTCAGGCGTCACCAAATTAACACCATCAACAGAGTATGATCACCATGCGCAAGGCAGGCCGGAATGCGGAGGCACACATACTGTGGGTGGATATTTTCACAGTGTGATTTTGTACTATATAGTCTAGGGGTTGTGGGTTTGTCTGGAGCTATATATGCTCCCAAACCGCTGTACCTTTCAGTTACAGTCACTTATATTCAGCTAACTGAATATAAGTGACTTTAACTACAGTACTAGACTTTAACTACAGTGTACAAGTTGAAGTCTAGTACGACGAATACAGTCCTCACACCTAGAGTTTGGCCCTCACATGTACGTCGCACCGCTGATCCGACTTATATGATGTTTGACGTCACGAGGACAATGTAATGTACTATAATGTATGGTTATGTGATGTCTGATCTAGTCACGTGAACTATAGGTTACGTCCGAGTCATGAATGACTCAGACATATCCATAGAATTCAGTACACTGAACTCTATTATGGTTATCATGAGTCATAATGACCCATTATGACTCATTATATGACTGATGTCTGAAGTCCGAGATCCACGTTTTGGATGTTCCCAATTAAACACGATTACTGTCTGCAGACTGCAGTGTTGTCATAATGAGACTTAATGATGAATGCAAAGGTCCTAATCTATGGTAACCATGACGGCGGCCAGACAGGGGCCATTGCATTAAAACAGAGAATGTGCAGAATGTATCAAGTAGCTCGTTACTGATCCAGTCTGTCTCTATAATGTGCATTATCACTGCCTTTCCCATGTATGCCGATGTCGTTAAAACATTTAGGCCTGAAAATTAAATTCTCCTAAATCCTGACAGTTTTTTCTGAAATACCTATGTTTCTAGGCCTACTGTATATCACTCAATATTTCATGTCAAGGACCCCAAAAATGATCTGTAATTGGCCTCCGACCCCCATCTGAAAATCTGACGTTCCAGGGACCCTCCAGAAGCATCAGAATTTGAGGCACATTTTCACGATTTAAGAAGAATAGCAGACCTACAAGCTCGTAGCTTGTAGATCTGCTATTTTTCAATAGCTAAAGCATAACATAATGCTTAAAACACCAAAAGGGGGTTCCCGCCCAATATGGGTTAGAACATTGAACACGGCACCTGTTATCATATTCCTGCCGATGTTTTGCTAATGAAGAATGCGTGCATGCCTAATGATATTATGGAATTAGAATGCATAATTGATGCTGTCATTGTGCACAAGTCCATTATTCCATAACCCATTCTGAACGGGCACCCATTTTGGTGTTAGCATCATGTCGTGCTTTAGCTATTGAAAAATAGCAGATCTACAAGCTCATATCGCGCCACCGAGTGGCGCGATACGAGCTTGTAGGTCTGCTATTTTTGAATAATCGAAGAACGACTGACATTTTTAGAATCTGATCTCAGGTCAGAATGGGTTAATCAGACCAGTGTGTGTCCAGTGGAAACCTCGTATGAATCTGATCTCAGGTCAGAATGGGATAAAGTATGAATGAGCTTGTTTATGTAAGTCGAGATACATAAGTGTGCGTTTCCCTGCACTGGGGCTCCATACTGTATAGCGTCCCGTTGTCGCATCATGCACATGCATGCAGATTACGGCCACTTAAACAATGAAGTGATTGGAGAAGCCATGCATACTTAATGAGCGTCTGGTACAAAGGAATTATGCAATAGTGATGTAAGTCACCGAAAGCCATTAGTTGCAACTGTTCAACCTGCTGCATTAATACTGTGGTTCACCTTCTGTTGGTGTGAGGGGGGGGGGGGGGGTTTATCCACCCATTTAGGCCCGAAATAAAAAAAATGTCTTCGAAATCATGATAGTTTTCTGAAAAACCTATGTTTCTGTGTCAGTGATGCTCAACCTATTTCATGTCAAGGACCCCCGAGAATTATGTCCTATATCTTGCCACCCCTTACCCCTACACTTATTTGCCATTTTTTTTACTATTTTTAAACATTTTTAAATAGTACAAATAGCCCATCTACAAGCTAACAACGTGTTGATGTAGATTGGCTAGTTGAACTATTTTTTTATGTTTTTAAATTTAAAAAAATGGCAAATAAGTTTAGGAATAAGGGGTAAGGGGTGGGACAAGATGGAACCCATATGTATTTGGCCGCGACCCCCCATCTGAAAATATGTTGTTTCAGGGACCTCCCACCCAGACGCAAATATTTGAGTTAAAAACCTGAGCTGTGAAAGAATATATATTCAAAGATGTGTGCCACATTGTCAAGGTTTTTCAAAAATAGCAGCTCTACATGCTCATAGCGTGGCACCGAGTGCCACGCTGGACAGCAAATGTGCACTTTCTTCTCTCTCTGTGTCCGTATGTGTGTGTATGTGCGCACGGCCGCACGCTTCATGTGTTTGCACGCATGCATGTTTGTGTGTGCATAGCCTCGATAGCCAGGCTTTCATTTCGTCTGCGCGAAAGATGAAAGCCTGGAAAAAGCCGTGGGCTGAACAAGTCTAAAAGTGGGAGTCAACCCTTCCGGGTGGGCGTCGCTCTAAATGATGTGACGTAGCGCTGCACTAGGGGGGAGAGGAGGGGCCGGGGGTGACGGACAGATCGATGAGATCCAATCAGGGTGCGCGCATTTCTGAGGCGCGACCCGCCCCTCTAGACGAGAAATGTCTCGCTCTGGGTCAGGCTAGTGTGTGCACACATGTGCCAGAGAGTGTTTATTGTGCTCGTGTTGTCCTTGGTGGGAGAGGTTAAGTACATGAAGATGAATATAACGTGTTTAAACTCATACTTTAAGAACAGGTAAGACGAATATGATTCCCAGCACAGTGGCCATGACTTCAGCCATGCACCAGGTATGAAAGAGTGGCTGACATCTTGTACTGCAAACACACAGAAATAGTAAAATACTGTCTTTGTATTTGATTTTTGGCAAAGTGAGATAACTTCACCAAAGTGTGCGCGCTCACACACACACACAGTCACACACACACACACACACACACACACACACACACACACACACACACACACACATGATTAGGAATGAATGTCTGTATAATTACGCTCCTGTCAGGGGAGCACAATTTACCCATCTAATAATTATTATTATTATACTAATAATATTACATTGTATTTATAAGGCACTTTGCATTTGAAAAAAATGTCAATGTGCAATCAGGGTAAAATATTTGTATAGAGCATGACAAAGCTACAAAAAATTTAATTAAAATATTAAATTGAAACTATATAAGATTTCCGGTCTGTGTCCCCCCCCCTCCCCCCATGACAGCCATCAAAGAGATGGCTGTCTCTGACGCGTTCATATATTAGCGAGAGCACTAACGAACACAGAACGAGCTTGACACTTTTATGGCCCAATCAAATCAAATCAAGCTTTATTTAGCAACAAAACAATCGAGATTGACCAAAGTGCTTTACACAATAAAATCAATCAACTCAATGCACAACCCCTTTGAAGTTCAAAGAGATACCCCACATTAAGAGCTCTGGTGGAGGCCAAGACAGCATTCAACTGAGTATATAGGGTTTTATTGCGACCGCAAACCGCATTTACTATGAAATCATGCATGTCCCGTCAGTCAGTCAGTCAGTTGTTTGGTTGGTTGGTCACCCCAGGCATGACATATATCGTGACAACATCATCAGGGATGGAGATCCTTGATGTCATTATTATTAAGCACATATATGGGACTAACTGTACATCTGACCTCAAACCTCAAAACCTTAGATCTCCATATATGGAGCTGACCTGTTCTGACATTCCATATGTTGATCCTTCCCCATCCGTCCTTCCTCTTCGATGTCTCCCTTTTGACTGATACCTGTCCATTTAGTTAGTTTGCCGGCAACAGGCCCGAAACAGGCCCGAAAATTAAGGCCCGGCCCTACCTGGGCCCTCATCAAACCCTGTACACTCCATATATGGAACTGACCTGTTCTGACATTCCATATGTCGATCTCACCACATCAAACCCTGTACACTCAAGACACGCTCCATATATGGCCACTTGACCAGTACAGAATTAAATCCATATGTTGATCTGACCTGCATGTCAAATCGCCAGCGCATGCCCAGCAGTCTGCCGTCAACGAGGCAGATGCACGATCGCGACCTCAGACGTCTTCCTGGCATGAATAATAGTATATATATCAAAACAAATATCAAATATTCATAAAGTGCATAATAAAGACATAGTTCAGCAGTCTCTTTGGCAACTAAAAGACAGTATCAAATAGCAGCAGATATAAAATATGCATAAATTGTATGGGAATGGGGCTGTATCCACCGTACATTAATTTATCTTCTGTCGGGTGTCCAAAAATGTTACTTTTCAGGATTCAAATTATAACATAACAAAAGTAGCAGATATACAAGCTCAAATCGCTTCGCTTGTGGATCTGCTACACTTTTCATTAAGTAGTAAAAACGCAAAAAGTTAAAATATGGCAATAAGAGGTTTCTGCCCGACAGCAACGTAATAGTGAAAGTGAAAATGTAATGGGAGAATGTCAGAGTGAAATAGCGACAGGGCTCAGTGCCTATTCAGCCTGCAGGCTGTGGAGAGACTGTCCCTTAGCCTGTTCAGCATTTCATACTGCACTATCGCCTGCCTGTGTGACTGGGGTGGTAAGTGTCCTTGATGAGCCGCTTAGCCGTGGCTGCTCACCACTTGGTGTGCCTGTCCTGGAGGGAGGAAAGCTAGCTCACATCTGACCATGGCTGCGTCCGAATTCATTCCCTATGCCCCATATAGTGCACTACTTTGGCGTTCCGCCATTTTGTTGTAGTGTCCGAATGTGTAGTGAGCATTTTTGCACCCTAACATAGTGGACTGAAGTATCCCACAATGCGCCGGGAA
Organism: Protomyctophum parallelum; assembly: GCF_964188405.1. Classification (NCBI taxonomy): domain Eukaryota; kingdom Metazoa; phylum Chordata; class Actinopteri; order Myctophiformes; family Myctophidae; genus Protomyctophum; species Protomyctophum parallelum. The sequence continues at coordinate 2,493,532 of NC_139703.1, forward strand.
TTGTAGGGAGCATCCGATGGTCACTACAAAAACACAGCGAAGCAAATCTGCCCCATAATGCATTGCTCAAGCTCGCTCTTGAGCGCACATGCACGCCGAACATATGTTTTATTAATATTCATTAATTCCTGCCATGAAAAAATATGCTATCTAACATTATTTCATTGAATTGCGATAAATACATTAAAACTTCATTATGTAGGCAGTCATTTATTGGACTGCTGTTTCTGTTAACACCAAACGTCCGTATTAGTATTATTATTGTGAGCAGAGCTTGTAGATCGGCTACTTTTGGTAATTCTTTACCAAAAGTAGGCCTACCCGATACAAGCTCACAACACGGACGTCGCGTTGCTTATAGATCGGCTATTTTTCATAGGCCTATGTTATTTTAAAATAACCTTTTTATCATAGACATATAGGCCTAAATGCCTGCAAACATATTTTCATTAACCTATTTTTTCTTTATTCATTCATGAATTTAAAACTTTAAAAAAATTGTCCTTGCAGGGAGGTGCAGGGAACCTGCAGTCACTTATTTGATACAGTCTGTTCCTAGCGAAAATTCAGCAGCAGCGTTTTGACTGGTTTCTTGTAGTCAGTTGATCCTTCATATCCAAATGAGTGAAACGGCCGGGATGATGTGTTTATTTTTCAAACAGTTCTTTATGAGGCGATCTGAAAAAACCTAATGGGGATTTCATGCAAATAAAAAGTACATGAACCCGCGGACCTACAGCGCCCTCTACCGATATTGACGTCAGAGTCGGTGCTCCCCATACAGGGAGTATTGTCCGAAATCATCACTATAGAGTCCACTAGAGTCTGGATCCCCGTATGGGGGGTAGGGAGTAGGGAACAACCCTAGCAATGCATGTATTGTGTGATCTGTCTATGTGTTGAGCTTTTTGGGTCCAGTTTGGTGAAAACATACATTTCCACCAGGAGAATAAAAAAAGTATTGATCTATTATCTAAGTACTAGTAGGCTTCGTAGTGGTGGCAACTATGTGGCACAGCAGATGACACAGGCGCGCGCGCGCGCACACACACACACACACACACACACACACACACACACACACACACACACACACACGCACACACACACACACACACACACACACACACACACACACACACACACACACACACACACACACACACACGTCAAACTTACTAACTCACTCCTCATTTTCTGCAACAGTATGAAAACTTGGCACTTCAGACTCCACCCCACCCCATGGCACTCCTCTCTCATTGACACCACTTCTTACCTTTTTCATAGATGCTATGCCGGATTCATAAAGTGGTTACTGGTTACCCATCACCCATCACCCTAACCAATAACCATAGAACTAACCTCTAAATACATAATCCTAGAACGCTAATAGTAATCGGAATCTTTCCAGTTCCACGTCACACATTGTAACCCCAACTCTTTTTCCCTACAACCATGAAATAGTATCCCTTTTTCCAATGAGGACCTGAAACATGTCCCCTCAAGGTTAACGTTGCCTGGTATTGCTGCTATACTCCTGGGGAGTCCGGAGGATAAGGACAAGGATAGCAATACACTGACCCCCACCACAGGGGTCCTAATAGGGCCAATTAGAGAAAGAAGTGTTTAAGTGGTCCATGCAGTATTTGACACATTCAAGTCTCTCTCTCTCTCCCCCCCTCTCCCCCTAACTGCCAGAGGAGAAGGGGACTCCTTCATTCGGTTCAACTCCATTAAGCAGCTAGTGTGCCTCACTTCACCACAAATCATAATCTGCACCCTTTAGAGGGCTCATGCAGGGCTGGACCAGTGCGGCTCTGGCTTTCAACAAGCCTGTTAGAGAGAGAGAGAGAGAGAGAGAGAGAGAGAGAGAGAAATGATTTATTTGTGTGTGTCACCCATCACGTCCTACATGACAGTGTAACCATTTGAAACTCTAATCACGGCAGGTGCTGCCTGTGACACAAGGCCGCATCTCTCCATCACCATCTTACTGCAGAATTTCACAAAAATCCAACACGCATTATGCACGATATGTCCCATTTCACAAGTTTTATCAAATCTGTTTAAAATGGCCGATCTACAAGCTTGTAGATTTTCAAATGGCCGAAATATATGTACAGCTGAAGTGGTTAGTGTGTTTCGCAATAATAACCAAAATCTACAAACTTGACACATTCAAGTCTCTCTCTCTCTCTCTCTCTCTCTCTCTCTCTAAAACTAAAACTTTCATAATAGTAGTCGAGTAAAAGCACGATATTTTCCTCTGAGATGTATTAAAAATTGTAAATACTGAATAAATGAAAATACCTCAAAATGTAAGTACAGCACGTGAGTACATGTACTGTATACTTAGGGTCTTTACGCCACTGGTCTCGGCCACGTGATGTAATATGGAGAAAGCAGGGTTTTTTTTGTTTTTGTCTTTGTTTTGATTTCAGTTTAGGCAACTTCACAGAATTACAGGTATACATTTTTCTTACAACTGATTTTTTTTTCCCACAACCTCAGCTGTTTCATACTTTCACATTACATTATACATTCATATACACAAACAACTTCAGTATTCACACCAAAAAAACTAAACAACAAGGAAATAAAATAAATAAAAAGTATATGGCGAGGAAAAAGCAACAGAGCGTCAAAAACACTGGGAAATGAACAATATTGAGGACAGAAATGACTGGAGGTGGAGGAAAGCGTATGAGTACACCGGAAGGTCTGGGGAGAAGTGTATTTGGTGAGTTACTCAGGATTCCGAAACTTGGACCCATTTTGGCCACTATTTGAGGCGTCCTGAAAAATCTAGATATTACTTTCCATTTAAATTCTCTCCAAGTATTCGAGTTGGTTACCAGGTGCGCCTCACTACATACCTCTTCCCATGTATCCGTTGTTACTTCTATACCTAATTCAGCCTCCCATTTCTCTTTTATATACAGTGTATTATTTGGGCAAAGGTCCAAGAAGACTTGGTAGAATTCCTTGATTACCTTGCCAGCACCAAATTCAAATTTGAGCAACAGCTCCTCAATAGGAGTGGGTTTCATGGCCCTCTCCCAAGAAAGCAGGTTTTGATACAGTATGCAGTACACAGTGGTCCTCATGCACATGTGGGACATGGCAGAGGCTCTGCTGGGGTTGTCATATCCACCATCCCACTGCAGCATATGCTGTATTGATAAATCTCTGCCAGAGTCAAATGCGACAGGCCGGTGTGTCACTGCAGCAGAAAGGGGGAAGGGGGGGAATTTAACAACAAAAAAAGAAAAATAACAAAAAAAAACAACTAGAAAAAAAGAAAACAATTCCCCACGTATTCCCCGCCATGTCAAGAAGATGGATCTATTTGGTCAAAGTTCAAGTCCATCTATCTTTAGTCAAGAGATGTTCAATGCAGATTGATGTTTTTGTCGTGAGCTTGATGCAGTGTTTAGCCCAGCTGGTGACAGGAATTGAGAAGGGTTTAAGAACAGAATAAGCACAAAAAACATGGCAATGTTCCATTAGTGTTCGATCTTGTCTGTCTTTCTCTCTTGCTCTATAAGAACGTCACTGTCATTCCTCAGTCATTGTCCTCTGTTCCTCTCTACTTCTCTGAGGTTGGCTCTATATTGTTCAGTTAGTGTCCTGTAAAGAAACATTCATAATCTAGGTATGTGGTCTAAAAAAAAAGAAAAAAAGAGCGACACTTCTTTTGAGTGGTTCCACATCAATCACATGCCAGCATGAGAGCCAAGCGTGAGATATAAAAAAAACAAAACAGAAGGGTGTCCATGTCGAAGTGATTTGGACTCGCCTTAGGATGGATGGAGCGGAGGGCAAGGGGACAACTAGCTGCAGGGAGTGACATGCATCATGTTCAAGGGAACGTCCATGTCCCAGTGGGATTATCGTCATCGCACATTTCGGACGGTTTATCTCTTAAATACATTAACACACGCTCACACGACTACTAGAGCCCCCCATCCCTCGCTCTGCCCGGTTTATTTTCAGACTCCAGCCCACGACATTTATCTAAAAACGCTTTGTCGCTGAATTATGGGTAGGTATACAGACTAGTATGCGTCGTGTAATTAGAGAAGAAATGCCCACTGAAAAGGGAGGGAGCTCCCGTGAGACCCGAGCTATGTTGTTATCATCGTTATTATTATCATCATCGGCTGCTATCACATAACTGGTCCACAGAGTAAATAATCCGGCTGTCCTTTGTCGGGGCGTCTCTCTGATTAATGCAGTGCAAAGTAAACACGGCCTCGCAACTGGCAAGCAACCACGATTTCCTTCTTCCCAGGACTTCCAGTTGCCTGTATCGCATAGCCTCGTCTCTCCCACTAACTCCACCACACACACACACACACACACACACACGTCACAGTCACACACACTCCCGAAATCTCCCTTGACGCTGGATGTGTAATTACACTCCCATCAGGGAAGCACCCTGGGATGCTCTGCCCACTTAGGGACGTCCCTCTGTAGAATACAGAGGTGTACCACCACCTCCCCCCCCCGCCAACATCTCCTCCTCTTTCTCCGGCTTTCTAAAGCCCTGCAGTCAGACTCCAACAATTAGCTGTAATTACACTTAAACAGTGCATTTTGACTTGCACGTCCAATTAGTCCACAGTCAGGAGGACCCCCCGCTTCCTTCCATTTCACACCCCTACAGGCTTCCTGGTATGGGTGTGGAAGAGACACAGGAATGCTGTATGGATGCATATTAGGGCTGGGCAACTATAACCAAAAATGTATCCAGACTATAGACCAGCAGGCCGATTCTAAATCCTAACAGTTTGCTTAATTTGTTTCTCTATCAGTGATTCTAAAACTTTTTCGTGTCAAGCACCCCCAAAATGATATGGATTTGGCATGATGCACTATGAGCTTGTCTATGCTAATAATGGTGGTTGTAAAAGTGGTTAAAATGATTGTTATGCTATATTACCAGTAACTATTAAAAAAAAACGAATTGAATAATCAAAAATATTTTCTTCGTGATCTTACAGTAGATAGAGTTGTATGGATGTGTATAAGGACTTTCAATGGAGGAAATGCAGGTATACTTATGCATGTCACCGCAAATACTTTTCAGCAAATGGAAAAAATAACCATTGTGTTCCAATGGCTCCAATTGTAGTTATTATTAGGTCACAAGCTCTTGTTGATACTTTTCATTGTTTAAATATTAATGAACTCCACAGACACACTTTCAACCAGCTGTCCCTATTTTAGGCATGTCTTTATAGGCGAGAATCATTCAAAATGTTCCCAATCCTTTCCAAAAATAGCACAAATAGCTGATCCTCAGGCTCGCGTTATGAGCTTGTAGATAAGCTATTTTCTCTACTTTTGTGTGACATCATATGCCATAGTAGTAATATGTGCATTAATTTGTGTGTGAAAAAAGAAATAAGGAAATGTTTCTGCCCGACAGTGACGACGTGTTTCTCCATCTTTCCCCCTCCCCTCCCTCTTTGTGGATGGTGAATTACAGTATTAGACCGCCCCCGGGTATCTTGGCATTCAGCCCAGGTGCTGTTTGGTACTGTACGTGTGATGTTCACCGGTCAGTGTCCAGGAGAAGCCAGAGCCTCAAGGCCTCCTCGGGCCAATAACCAATAGGAACAGATAAAAACAAAGATGAGAGTGTAATAAATAAATAGTTTGCTCGGTCTGTATTCCATGCATTTCTTAGCATCCTACAATGTGCATGAACGCACTGAAGTCTTGAAGTCAAAGATGTATGGTTGGGACACATTAGTAGCTGTGTGGTAAACTGCCCCAAAACTCTGCTGCAACAATCAGAAGTTGAGACAGAACAAGGTTTAGGAAGGTTACTTTTGAAATGCTAATCTAGTATTAGCTTCCAAAATGTGTAGGCTAATAGAAATTATAATTTATTCATCTCAGTAATGTGAACTGGTTGCATTTGATTACTTTTGACCACAACTGTAATTGAATTGGCCATGCGTCTTCTTTGTAATTTTAAATAATTACAGTTGCGTTTATTTTGCAGTGTAATTACAATTTAGGCATAATTTACCAGACAAAATGTAGGTCTGTCTGGTCAAGATGCTCTAGCTACATAATGTGTGTGCAAGTTGCTTTAACCTATATTCTGACCGGGCACCCATTTTGGTGTCAGCATCATGTCATGCTTTAGCCATTTAAAAATAGCAGATCTACAAGCTCATATCGCGCCACCGAGTGGCGCGATACGAGCTTGTAGGTCTGCTATTTTTGAAAAAAAATCGAAGAACGACTGACATTTTTAGAATCTGATCTCAGGTCAGAATGGGTTCATCAGACCAGTGTGTGTCCGGTGGAAAACCTCGTATGAATCTGATCTCAGGTCAGAATGGGTTAACTACATATATAGCAGGTCTGTCCGTGCAAGGCAGTGTTCATGTCGTCAACTAAAACTATGACGAAGAATAACACCGAAGCCACGCTGACTAAAGCGGGGTGCCTAAGTCGTCCACAGAAAAGTCTCAAGGCGTTTACATTCATTCAGAATGGTCTCGCTAAGATCCATTTTCTAACAGTAGCCCGGGTTGCTATAGGCAACACTTGCTTCGGCCTTTTCCAGATTTCCCCGTCGTCCACTTCCTGTAATAACGCGGTCTTTAAACCCTTTTCGTCTCTGACTCTATAGGCTGCATATGCAGTGTTTGAACAGAACGTTCTGGGCTCATTTCAGATTTTTCGCTGCCTCGCGGTTACAATATTATTATTATTATTAACGCTTCTGAAGAGGAATACAGTTCGTTAGGTGGATTTATTAATGGCCGATTTTGCTTCCTGATTTTTGGGGAACGGAAGGTAAAGTGCTTCAAAATAAAAGCTCTGTGCATCCGGTTGGCACTCAAGCGACTAGCGCTGTAGGACTTTAGTTGGCATCCAACGTGTTAAGACGCCATCAACGCCCTGCCAAACTAAAATGAAAACTAAAACATTTCAGTCGGACGACTAAAACTGTGACTAAAACTAAATGGAATTTCATTCAAAAGACTGACTAAAACGACATCAATATATAATATGCTGTCAAAATGAACAGCTCAAGCTTGCTGCCTGTCACACACACAGTTCCTGTGCACAGCGGTGGAAGAAGTAGTCAGATTTATTACTTAAAGTATAGAAGTATAACAATACCACAATGTAGAAATACATTGTGAGTTAAAGTCCTGCCTGCGCGGTACTGTAGTGTGGAGTAAAATGTACAATACTTTTAAGCATTAAGGAAATGGACATACCGGTGGACATACCGGTGCTCAAGAAAGGTTAAAGCATCTGCATCTCACAACCACACATAGGTACAATACCTGAGTGAATGTGTTGAGTTACTTTCCGCCATTCCTGCGCATAGGCGTAGTGCGTACTGTAGGCATGTGTGTCGGTGTCAGTGTGAGAAAAAGAGGGAAGGCGATGCAGCAAGCTTCACTTCCTCTCCTCACTGACTCAATAACGTCAGTCAGATTGACCTGCTCTTTCTCTCCCTCTCTCTCTCTCTATCTCTCTCTCTCTCTATCTCTCTCTCTCTCTCTCTCTCTCTCTCTCTCTCTCTCTCTCTCTCCCCCTCTCCCCCTCTCCCCCTCTCTCTCCCTCTCTCTCTCTCCCTCCCTCTCTCTCTCCCTCTCTCTCTCCCTCTCTCTCTCAAAGGGATTTAGTTGTGTACTTTATCCCCTGAAGTTAGTTTTGTCTGATTAATGAGCAGCATTTGAGTTGAACAAACAGCAGGAAAATAGCATTCAGCAGTGCAAAGCCATAGCTTCCCTATAGCCTTAGCTCCCCCCCCCCACCCCCCCCCCAGCCTTTATCTTCATCTTCCTGTCTTTTTGACAGTAACTGTTGAACAGGAGATTGGGGCTGTGGTCGGGGCAGATGGGAGCAAATGTGCCTTTTTTATTTTAGGCAAAAAGTGGAAAATTGCCAGTGTAACACGTACAGACCGGCGCTCAGAGGAAGAAAACGGGCAGCTCTGCTAGAAGCAGTATTGTTTTCTCCCTGAAATGAAGACGAGTGGTGGAACAAGTCGACTTTCCATCAGCATGCAGTCTCCATGCTGCCTGCGAGCAAGGAACACTGTGGGGTGAATTTCACTTTTCAAGAAAGACAGATAAAACTACAGTTTTAGGTGCGCTAGCCCCTCCAATGCATGTTTTTTGAAGATTACGTCATATGACAGCCAAGTCTATGGGATTTGTAATGGTTGTTTATAGAGCAATTATGACGTAAATCGTTTGCCAGCCATTACAATGTTTCCAAACTGTGGTGCGTGACATGAAAATGGTAATAGCGGTTTTATGGTGTTATTTAGCACAAACGTCAAAATCCTGTAAACCACTGTTGTAAGGAGACGTATAGTATAGAGCAGCTGTGCGAGTATACAGCAGCTGCATGTTTCTCAATGCAGTGACATTCTGTGATTATTTGTCATAATCATATTAAAAATGCATAATATTCGGCCAAATACAACAAGAATTAGCGTTGTGGGGGTGCGTCAGCTATAGGTCAGGAGACAGGGGGTGTGCACGGCCAAACAAGTTTGGGGACCGCTGGTTTAGAGAGCACTTTAGAGCCAGCCCAGTCTTAGGACTTTAATGTTTGTTAAGGGTACTAAATGACGATGTAGGATGTCATGTGGCCAATATGAATACAGTGGGCGCCCCTCACTTCACACACTATGTCCAGCTTTTAGTGTGTGTGCACAAACGTTGTCCTACACAAACATTAACCCATTCTGACCTGAGATCAGATTCATACGAGGTTTCCGCCGGACACACACTGGTCTGATTAACCCATTCTGACCTGAGATCAGATTCTAAAAAATGTCAGTCGTTCTTCGATTTTTCAAAAATAGCAGACCTACAAGCTCGTATCGCGCCACTCGGTGGCGCGATATGAGCTTGTAGATCTGCTATTTTTCAATAGCTAAAGCATAACATGATGCTGACACCAAAATGGGTGCCCGTTCAGAATGGGTTAAACACAAATGAAACACAAACATTGATATGTTGTATAATATAGGAGCCGGTGTCCGATCTCAACTGTCAGTAAGAAGTCGGCGATGATGTACGAATGTGGCAATTAACAGGCATTCTGATTGGCCGGTATATGAGATGATCCATGATGACGCTGTACAATGATAAGAGCGCCCCTCACTTCACACGGGTGTGATTTTGTAGGCCTATGATTGACAGCTATAGGAAACAGTGAGAGATTTGGGGAGTGATATGCAGCAAAGGCTCAGGAATCAAAGCGATGTCAGGCTGCATCAGACAGAGCCTATTATATAACCCTAAAAAAAAAAATATATATATATATATATATATATATATACGCAAATCTTGGCTTATGGGCTCTCTACAAAACCTTTTCAGATGGGTGTCCCTATAGGCAAATGGGGAGGGGGGGGGGGGCAGTTATGGTGGTTCGGGAGCCATTTTATTAGTCCTCATCTGTGAGACTGTTGCTTGAGATGAGCGACGCCAAAGGACCCTGCTGGGCACAGTTTATTGGCTGCCATCCTGAGAAGATTTGCCGCAACACACAAAAATAAGCAATTTGCATAATTCTGCCCCCATGTGTCCGCGGGATACATTTCTTAACTTCTTGGTTCTATATTGGGCTCAGAGTTTGCGAGAGAGCCTTAGTTATAGCCTCTTGGACATGAACGTATACAGCTGTCGTCTCCGAATGAGTGAGGCAATCCCACCCACAGTATGCATGTTTATATAGATTGTTTGTGTGTAGATATACAGATGTGTATTATTGACTGGTAAAAATAATCACACATGTACTGTATTCTGCGTGTGTGTGCTTGTGTGTGTGTGTGTGTGTGCACAGTGCACACGTGCGTGCGCTCTATAATTGCCCCGGAGGAGACAGACAGGTTCCACGGTGTCGTGACCTCTCCCAAGCCGAGACGGGCCGAGTCAGAACTAACAAGGGTCACTATAGCGGCAGCACCCTCATTATGCCACGGCGCCATGCAAATCGCCTTCACAGACTATATAACCCATTCTGACCTGAGATCAGATTCATACAAGGTTTCCGCCGGACACACACTGGTCTGATTAACCCATTCTGACCTGAGATCAGATTCTAAAAAAGTCGTTCTTCGATTTTTCAAAAATAGCAGACCTACAAGCTCGTATCGCGCCACTCGGTGGCGCGATATGAGCTTGTAGATCTGCTATTTTTCAATAGCTAAAGCATGACATGAAGCTGACACCAAAATGGGTGCCCGTTCAGAATGGGATAAACTCTGCCGTGAAAAAAATAATCATCAAAATAATAACTCTGAAAAGGTTAGAAAGAAAGAACGCCTCCTCCCGGCGCCGTCTTCCTGGGTCTCTGGGCGCCGTCCTTCCTCAAGGTGAGCTATACCCCGCGCCGTCATAATTGAAAATTAAGATTTTGCGGTTAGCATAATTAAACGCCGACCTTTGAACTCAAACAAGGCCTCAGACGCATATTAATTCTGAGCACTGAGAGAATGGTCTGAGAGCGACGGAGGCTTGCACGCACACGCACACACACACACACACACACACACACACACACACACACACACACACACACACACACACACACTTGCACGCACACGCACGCACACACACACACACACACACACACACACACACACACACACACACACACACACACACACACACACACACACACACACACACACTCGTTAAAAGTATCGCAGCCCCCTCATATCAGCTTCAGATTTATACAGCTCATAACATGGAGGAATATCTCATTTATTTCTAATTAATGATCTGATAGCACCATAAAGGTGATGGTGGTAAGGGTGTAAAGTGCCACAGGGGCCAATTGAAATGCTCATTTGTAAACTTTGAGCTTTGTGTTGAGAATAATTAAGAAAGTTATTAGTCTGTGCACTAATGAGAGAAGCGGGCCGATTCCAATTAAAAGCGCAGCATATCTTTTTTTGGGGGGGGTACATGTGGATAAACAATTAGTCCCATAACCCAAAATGTTCCCCCGAAGCGTCCATTTAACAGCCATGCAGTCGCACGTTCTTCTCCCATATGCAGCATAATTGATGCAGATTAGTCAGGGTCTCCTTTTTAAAAAGCTGCGACTATTTCCATTTACTGACCACTTGCCACCTAATGTTCCAGTTCCAATTACCCCAATGTGCAGCAGAAAATGTCAGCCATGAAGTATTATCGTTTACCATTCATTACCGTTCAACATTCATTCTGTCGTCATGAATCAAAGTGAGCCGATGTAAAGTAAAAAATTGAGCATTGAGTTCTTTCAACTGCGTATGGCCTCAGTTATTGGTTTTAGCTGTATGACTTGTTATACGAAACCCAGACAGATATATTTTCGGGGGCTTCTGTGGTGATTCGGGAGGAAATTCATCAGAATTCTGTGGAGTGATTTTCTTTGTTTCACAATCCTTAGGCTATTATAATCATGTGCAATGTGTTTGGGGGAAAATAATGACCATCCTAATGTGAAATCAAGCGAATAATCCCGCAATATTAATTCTGTCTTTTTTTTGTTATTTAATCGTGCACAAACAATTCAAAACACGGTGAATAAGTCCGGAGAATCTACATTAATAACATAAAAATGTGAATATACACACTGAAATTAACCCATTCTGAACGGGCACCCATTTTGGTGTTGGCATCATGTTATGCTTTAGCTATTGAAAAATAGCAGATCTACAAGCTCATATCGCGCCACCGAGTGGCGCGATACGAGCTTGTAGGTCTGCTATTTTTGAATAATCGAAGAACGACTGACATTTTTAGAATCTGATCTCAGGTCAGAATGGGTTCATCAGACCAGTGTGTGTCCAGTGGAAACCTCGTATGAATCTGATCTCAGGTCAGAATGGGTTAAGAGCTGCTTGTGTAACACAGATCAGACATTAATTGGAGAACCTTGAGAATGTGACTCCGTGACTTACAAGCTTGAAACTGTGAATTACAGCCAGACAGCATGTACCGTAACCAACTGCAGAGGTTTAGACCATCATTACTGGAATGTGCCATTTTAACGTAATTAGCCGTGACATATTTTGGCATCGAATTGCAGATCGACCTCCGTCTGGTATAGTGGCATCGGATAACTTGGGAGACAAATATAACACTTGAGTCGATGCTTTAAAACACAAACCGAGGGAGAGGATTCGTATACGCAAGGTTTTCCTTGAGCTCAGCGGTGGTTTATAAATCGATTAACTCCTACTTAGCCAGAGAGGTGGGTCCACATTAAAAAAAAAATCACAACAGCTCTTAATCTTGGCCCTGAAGAGGGGTGGCGGCACGCGGCCAATCAATAGCACTGGAATGTAACACTTACTCACGCCTTATATCTCCCTCCTGCTCTGTGATATTAGGACTAGAGCGAGAGTAAGAAGTCCTGAAAAGGTGCAGTGCATAATTCAACACAAATGTCAGCTATACCCGGCAGCATCACGGAATCATGCCATGGCTTAGGGAGCCTATATTGCAGTGCACAAGAAAAGCTATACAATATATAGCATCCCGTAACATCGCTGCGGCTGGAGATTGAGTGAAATCCTTTGAGATCAAATACATTCTTTTGCCAACCACAGCTTAGCCTTATATTCACTGGGCTGCGGCTGTATGGGGGAAATATTTCAATGACATATTACACTTCGTCCTGTATCTCTTGCCTCTGTCCACCGGTGTATATAACGGCCCTGTGTGTCTGGGATAAATCACTTCCCAGCCAGCTTATTACATGAAATGAAGGAATTCATCATGGTGACAGTCGACCGTTGCGAGGCGTTCATTGTGATTTATCTTGGAGAAATTGATTGATTCATTAACACTGAGTGAGCAGTGCTTTAGCTCCGGGGGCTAGCATCCGTGTTGCGCGCCGCGCGCCGCTGTGCATGTCCAACCTACATGGCTCCGGACGGAAAATAAGGCCTAACCTTGGCCTCCGTCGTATAGCGACATACGGGGGCGCTCTGATGCCGACAGCTCAGCTCATTAACCCATTTAGACCCAAGACGATTCTACAGATGTCTTCTAAATCGTGACAGTTTTCTGAAAAACCCTATGTTTCTATGTCGGTTGGTGCTCAACATTTTTCATGTCAAGGACCGCCAGAATTATCAGTATTTGGCCGCCGACCCCCATCTGAAAATATGTTGTTCCAGGGACCGCCCATGAGGAGCAAAGATTTAAGTTAAAAAACGTTTGCTCTGAAAGAATATATATGCAAAGTTGTGCGCCACATTTTCAAGATTTTTCAAAAATAGCAGACCTACAAGCTCATAGCGCGGCACTCGGTGCCGCGCTATGAGCTTGTAGATCTGCTATTTTTCAATAGCTGAAGTATAATGCTTAAAACACCGAAAGGGGTTCCCGGGCCAGAATGGATTAACTGGCCAATGGAGGCGCAAGCCAGGAGCATGGCGCCCCGTGGCATAGAACACAGTGATTCTAATGAGTATGCCTTGGTATGCCATATGAAGATGACTTATTGTATGACAAGGACAGTGGGCTTTACTCCCACACAGCTCAACACACAATGCCACTGAGCCTTGAGATGCTGCACAGTGAGGTGAGCCGCGCTACCAGACGAGATTGCTTCTGGTAGCCGTGACTGATGCAACGTACACACACCGTCCTCATGGCCTCCACACATCTGACCATTATGTTATGTTTGCCTTTTGCAGTACAGTGGGTGTACACCAATCAATAGCCCCGCCTGAAGCCATGCACAATAGAGTGAAGTTGCTCTAGCGCCGTCATTTAATGTCATCCCTTTAATGACAAAACTTTGTGTTATTTCCAAAGTTGTATAGCGTTTGAAAGGAGACGATTTTGTGTGGCAGTGTTAAACAGGCATTTGGCAGACTATAGTTCCTTTATTGCCGTTTAAATGTTTTTCACGACTCTCTGCTGGCACACTACTGCTTTGATTGCGTGTTGTTTTAGCATTGCAGGGGGTTTAGGTCGGGGGAGTTAAAGGCAGGTGCCGTTTTTCTCTCTCCATTTGATTATATTCCTGACAAGCATCTAGTGGTGGTTGCCTCGTGTTTAGATCCGAGACAGCCATTTTAATTAAAAGGTATTTTGCAGGGGGGGGGCCTCCTGGGCAAACAGCTCACACACGTCAATAGTTTTTGTGATTGAAAAAGTCTTGAGGTATTTCAACGGGGCTATAACCTGCGATGCTGTCCCTGTTTATCAGCCAACAGACCATTTAACCCATTCTGAACGGGCACCCATTTTGGTGTTAGCATCATGTCATGCTTTAGCTATTGAAAAATAGCAGATCTACAAGCTCATATCGCGCCACCGAGTGGCGCGATACGAGCTTGTAGGTCTGCTATTTTTGAAAAATCGAAGAGTGACTGACATTTTTAGAATCTGATCTCAGGTCAGAATGGGTTCATCAGACCAGTGTGTGTCCGGCGGAAACCTTTTATGAATCTGATCTCAGGTCAGAATGGGTTAAGGACTGTATAAGGAAAGTTGTGTACGAAGACACAGGGCCTTCCACTGTTGAAGAGGAGAAGATGAATAACGCTCCACGATGAGACAAAGCTGTCGTTAGCAGCTTGTACAATATGCCTCCACATTTTTCCATCTGTTCCTCTTTTTTACTTTCCCCTTTGTTGTACATTATGCACAGTATGACCCTCAACAATAGACCATTCATATCACAGCTTTCACCTGAACAGTATACTGTGCAAAGTGTGCATGATCTCACAAAACAGAGACAGGATTCTGTGCTAACCTGCAAAGTAACTCATTTAACCCCCTGATATATACCGTACATAACCATATACCTTATATAACCTTATACCGTACATAACCTTACCGTACATAACCTTACCGTACATAACCTTACCGTACATAACCTTATACCGTACATAACCTTACCGTACATAACCTTATACCGTACATAACCTTATACCGCACATAACCGATGGCCCCAGCTGGCTCGATATCTTGGTCCGCTCCTTTTTCTTTGTCCAAAAGAGACGATCTACAAGCTCGGAAAGGAATGCTATTTTTGCCAAAACATTCTCCCTGCCCAGAGTTCAAATGGTTAAGAGCATGAAAGTAGTGTCATAACTAACAGTTAAAAGAGTCTTGGTTTGCACCATGCAGTTCGTTGCCAGTTTATCGGTGCAGGGACGATGCCATCTGGATTGTAGCTTCGCTAATGAATACCACATTGTGATGCGCGTGGCTCGGACCCCAGTAGACTGCAGGCTCTGTATTTCTGGCTAATAGAGGCCAATAACTCCTCTATTCACCTCTTTCTCACCAGAGGGCTGAAGCTCGCATACACAACACACACGCTGCAGCTGTGACACCCAACAAAAGAATAACCCCGAAGAGGCCACACGCAAATGTGAAGTTGATTAATTAAATTTCAAAGCAAACAGGCGGATCTGAGGACATTTTCTGTTTTGAAAACAGCAGGCATCTGCCATGCAGCGACAACTCTCTCATTTAAATGAGCTTCCATTGTACAGCCACTGAATGAGTGAGTGTATGGGTGTTTTGGAGTTTGTTTGCCGTTTTGGGGAATGGCGTCATTCTGTGGAGATGGGCTAACAATGGCACATTTCCAGACGAGTACGTGGAGATAAAAAAACGGAATTGCCACAGTAACTGCTTGGGGATTTTACTCTCCTCTTTTTTGTGATCAGGCATCTGTCTGTGCAGCCTTGAGGGCTCTGCACTAAATTGATTTGTGCGAAACAGAAACAGCTGGCAAATATGGTTATTGCATTTTCTTCCATTTAGTCTGCATAGGTGTTGACAAACCGGAGCAATAATGTGCCAATTAATGTAGAAATTACATCATGATCAAATTAATTAGGCACACACTTCTTCGCGGGAGTGTCGAGGAAAAGGGAACCAAGACATTTTCATTAGGAGCCAATTGGGCTCATTATCTCCACCTTTCTGTCTATACCAGTGGGTATAGAACTATAGATATAGACCCTTTTCATATCAAGGCCCCTTATTTATTCAGCATTTGATGACGTTTAGACTCTTATACCCAAGACTATTTTGTTGTCGTTCGATAAGATTTTGTCCACAATTCAATGCCGTATGGATCAATACAGAAATGCCAATTCTTCTACATTCTGTGTAGACCTATTGCAAATTAAGGAATTATGCCCAGACCCCCATCTGAAAATATGTTGTTCCAGGGACCCCCCCAGAAGCAAAGATTTTAGTTAGAAACGTTCGCTCTGAAAGTATATTCAAAGATTTGCGCCACATTTTCAACGATTTTTTTTTTTTTAAGCAGATCTACAAGCTCGTAGAGCAGCACTCGGTGCCGCACTATGAGCTTGTAGATCTGCTATTTTTCAACAGCTAAAGCATAACATGAGGCTTAAAACACCAGTGGGTTAACAGTACATTTACAAACGTGACAATTTACCTGCAATTGATTCAGATTCAGTGTGCAGAGTAAGCACAGAGTATACATAAACTCTATACTGTATGATACAACAAGCAGCCGGGTAAACACTCACACAAGTAGAGTGTAAAGAGAGCAATGTAAACCATAGGATACCAGGCAAACATCAGGCCTAGCATCTGATGAGTTATTGAGTTCCTAATATGCCCAAGTCTAAATTGAGCACACCCATGCAAACACACAGTTTGCACGTGCACGCATGCACCCATACAAACACACACGCAGATGTTTCGATATGAACATATCCACTTTCGACATCTGTTTTTTGTTATTATGTGGAGCACTTTTTGTAGTTGATTTATGGCCAAATTGTTTTCGGAGCAGTGAGAGCAGAGAGCACAGCTCATTGCTTAAAACCCATTCTGACCTGAGATCAGATTCATACGAGGTTTCCGCCGGACACACACTGGTCTGATGAACCCATTCTGACTCGAGATCAGATTCTAAAAATGTCAGTCGTTCTGTCGATTTTTCAAAAATAGCAGACCTACAAGCTCGTAGCGCGCCACTCGGTGGCGCGCTATGAGCTTGTAGATCTGCTATTTTTCAATAGCTAAAGCATAACGTGATGCCGACACCAAAATGGGTGCCCGTTCAGAATGGGTTAATTGAAGTGAACATTATTTGCCTGCCTATCTGTTTGACTGACAGTTGTATTGATCCCTGCAAAATCACTAACTTGGAATGAACTCGGTTCAATATAAATAAAATGGCTTTGATGTACTGTAGTCAGCTATTTTACTTCTTTATGTTGCTATATAGCGTCCATCTTCAACCGCCTATCCGTAGTCGGGTCGCGGGGGCAAAACAGCTCCACCAGAGTGTTCCAGACTTTCCCTATCCAGAGCAACATTAGTGACTTCCTCCTGGGGGGATCCCGAGACTTTACAAGGCCATGCAGTGGGATATTTGCTTAGCTTAGCTTAGCTTGTTACATTTCTAACTAGAAAGTGTTTATTTATTTTATTATATCTCAACACACTGATGTTGTGGAATGTTGAGGATAAATTACCTGTATACATACACATATTTTAATGTTTTAATTACTCAGTCCAAGCTGTCTTAACCACATAAGGCCTATTTTATACTTTTTTTATATACTTTTATACTTGGTCAAAAGGTTGAAAGTGGCTAAGAGAAAGAGAAAGAGAGAGGTGATCAGTGATTTGTATGAGAGAGAGTTGAAGAAAGACCTTATCCCATTCTGACCGGGCACCCATTTTGGTGTCAGCATCATGTTATGCTTTAGCTATTTAAAAATAGCAGATCTACAAGCTCATATCGCGCCACCGAGTGGCGCGATACGAGCTTGTAGGTCTGCTATTTTTGAAAAATCGAAGACACTTTTAGAATCTGATCTCAGGTCAGAATGGGTTAAAGGCGCTGTACCACACGCTGTCATCAGTCACACACTTCCCACGACTCTATAGGTAGAAACTGAACCGCATACAGTACCTTGCCATTATTATTATTATTAGACCATAATTACCAGTAATTATTTGCAGTGCCTAACTACAAGAGCCTGCACCACCTTTCACCGCCTGTTATTTTCACAGTGATACACTGTGTGCCTCTTCTTTGTGATGCGTGTGGTGGTGCGTCACATGTGGACGTGTCATTTGCTACGTACGTGGTCCTGCTAATGCAGTTGGCTGTGCTAAGATTGACCTTCCCCACTGACCGCCGATGACCTCTGAGCAGTGATCCGGGGTAATGAGGGGCTGTGCACGTGCACACACACGCACACGCACACACACACACACAAACACACAGAGTTCAGACAGACGGTGCAGTTACTGTAGCTTCAGCCTGTGTTCCACTGTGGGAGAGAGAGGCCTAATGAGAAACAGAGAGAGAGAGAGAGGAGAGAAAAGCCAGAGAAAGTGAAAGCCAGAGAAAGGTAGGTACTAGGTGAAAGGTAGACAATGGAGAGAGAGAGAGAGAGAGAGAGAGAGAGAGAGAGAGAGAGAGAGAGAGAGAGAGAGAGAGAGAGAGAGGAGGACAGGAATGGGGGGGGGGGGGGTAATGGTGAGGAAGCAAGCCGTGCGGAAAGACGAGGCAACAAAATTAAGACAACATGGGAGAGCTATAGGTACAGGAAAGTATTTGAGTGAAATATGGACATTGCGGTGTTTTTTGCGTGTGTGCACGCGTGTGTGAGAGAGAGAGAGCGAGAGAGAGAGAGAGAGAGAGGATGAGAGAAAGTGCAGAATTGAGAGAGAGAGTAGATGAATCCCACTAACAAGCAGCTTTATCAGAGTGAGGAATGAGCTGCCAGACAGAATCTTTCTTTTGACCTACCTTGGAGAGCGATGGATAGATGGAGAGAGAGAGAGAGAGAGAGAGAGAGAGAGAGAGAGAGAGAGAGAGAATGGACAAAGATAATTGAGAAGAGATACAAAGGCATTGGGGGGGGGGGGGGGGGGGGAGTGGCTCGGTGGTAAAGTGGCCGGTAGAGCACAGAACAGTGAGGTTCCCAGTTCGATCCCAGGCTCCCCCCAAGAGTTACTGTCGAGGTGTCCTTGAGCAAAACTCTAAATTTGCTCTCTCGATGTGAAGGTTGGGTGCCTTGCATGGTTTCCACCCCCATCAGTGTGTGAATGAATGGGTGAATGCAATGCACAATCTATGAAAAGCGCTTTGGATAAAAGCTAAATAAATGCACCATTAGAGAGAGAGAGAGAGAGATGCAGTGGAGTGGTACAGAGCCCCTTTTCCTTCTAGCTCATCTTGTCTGCCAGGAGACGATCACTTATCTCTCCCGGCTCTGATCCTGCACAGTCACGACTTGGAACGCCACCAGTTTAGTCAATGACCAGGAAAATGATGCAGCGCATATGATGGATAAAGCGCATAGGGGCAGTGACGGCTGCGTCTGGCCTCATACCAGCCTGTCTACTTTGCAGTATGTGCTGCAAAGTAGACACATGTGTTGCAAAGGAGGACGTCTGGTATTTTTCATGTCTGATACATATCAGTGTAACTGGGAGACTGTGGGCGAAGATGCAGTTTTGAGACTTGAGATCCCTGCTTATTTAAGTATTTTTGTCCGATTGTCTACTTTCTACGGTTACTGCAATTATCTTTGTCGTCATTATAGTGTGACTTGCCTTGTGTTTCAAAGAATTACAATTGAATGAATCCCTGAGAGACTATTCTTATCGACCTTCACGAGGGCTACTATCTCATCATCTCTTCCGATTCTGCACTTGGGTCCACCTTCCTGTAGGCCTAGCTAACCTCATCAGGCGGTCATCACTTGGGTCCACCTTCCTGTAGGCCTATAGCTAACCTCATCAGGCGGTCATCACTTGGGTCCACCTTCCTGTAGGCCTAGCTAACCTCATCAGGCGGTCATCACTTGGGTCCACCTTCCTGTAGGCCTAGCTAACCTCATCAGGCGGTCATCACTTGGGTCCACCTTCCTGTAGTCCTAGCTATCGTCATCAGGCGGTCATCAAGGTCGCTATTATCATAACAAGGTGGGCCAAAACCGGATTCTTCTAGGGAAATCTTTGAATGCAGATTGTGGCCCCTAGATGTGTCAGATTGTGGCCCCTAGATGTGTCAGATTGTGGCCCCTAGATGTGTCACAGAGACAACATTTGTTTGGGAAGCGTTTTACCCATTGCTGGCTGTCCCAAAAAAAAAAAAAAAGTGATTCAAATTTTGACATACTATTGCTTATAGCTGCTTTTAACCTTATACACTTAATTGACCGGGCGTCCTCCAGGGTTCTACCTACCTGTATATATATACTGGGCACACTACTTTCTCTCTTATAGCTGAACATTGATGATCTATTCTAGAAGTTCACAACACGTTGCAACGCCACGAGCTCGTAGATCTATTTCTGCTGAATGTTCGCCCCCCCCCCAGAACGGGGATTCAACAGGGTTCAAGCATAATATCAACAGAGTTTGACTTCTCTAAGAGATACCTCCTCGAGGAAGGTGTCTTCTATAATTACCTCTAAAAGTCACCCATTGCCTCTGCCTGTCCGCCTGTTCTCTCTCTCTCTCTCGCCTATAGAGCGCTCGGGGCATGCATCACTCTGGCATTAGCCCGTTCTGACCTGAGATCAGATTCATACGAGGTTTCCACTGGACACACACTGGTCTGATTAACCCATTCTGACCTGAGATCAGATTCTAAAAATGTCAGTCGTTCTTCGATTATTCAAAAATAGCAGACCTACAAGCTCGTATCGCGCCACTCGGTGGCGCGATATGAGCTTGTAGATCTGCTATTTTTCAATAGCTAAAGCATAACATGATGCTGACACCAAAATGGGTTCCCGTTCAGAATAGGTTAGTATGCACACTGAATCATGTCACACTTTGATGTGCAGCCACACGATTTCACAGTCCACCCTGATGGCAGAGATCAAATTTATAGGTGTGCGGAGGCGAGACCAATGAGGAGATTTCAGCTTTTCATTTCAGCTGTGCTCAAGCAGAGGGTCTTTACAAGTTAACAAGCTTTAGGTGTTTACGATATAAGAACTCTGCCCGGCTCAACTATAATATCTGATGTACGTTGGATTTGTACAGTATTTTGTATTTTCTTTTTGTCTTTAGTCAAACCGAGTACTCTATACTCATCTATCCCCAATTGTTTTGCAATTTATTCAGTGTGACCTTGAGAATCTGCAGGGACTTTATAGTTCAAAATTGACACAATTGTAATTAATGAGTACAAAGGAGCTCTTGTCATTCAAGGCAGCTCTGATATTTAATCTCAGAATTGTGCGACTGAAATCGTGACACACTTCAATCCATGATTGATTCCTCCCCGGGATGGAATGTGATGTACGCTGAGGCAATTACTCTCCTGGCAAAGGAGGGGAGTGAGTGAAAGTTCTCTCTCCTCTCTCTGAGTTTCCCACAACACATTTAACGCATTCTGACCGGGCACCCATTTTGGTGTCAGCATCATGTTATGCTTTAGCTATTGAAAAATAGCAGATCTACAAGCTCATATCGCGCCACCGAGTGTCGCGATACGAGCTTGTAGGTCTGCTATTTTTGAAAAATCGAAGAGCGACTGACATTTTTAGAATCTGATCTCAGGTCAGAATGGGTTCATCAGACCAGTGTGTGTCCGGCGGAAACCTCGTATGAATCTGATCTCAGGTCAGAATGGGTTAAATAAGGAGCTGCCGTGGGTTGGAGAAAGTTCCCTCTTGCCACATTAACTTACCACTCAAACACAGAACAAACGCACCTGGACAAAATAAAGACTTTTCCTGAGCAATCCAGAAATAAGACTTTTGATTGACGACTGCGGTGGCGGCGGCAGAGAGATCGTCTCGTCTCCGGTGGAGACGAGGGGGCAAAGGTATAGCTTGCTAATGATAAACTCGTCAATCACGTCTGTAACGAATCATCTTCCTCGCTGCAGCGTTGCTGGAGAATGGAGGCCCATTATCTAGCGCCAGCGACACCACAACAGAAACAGATGAGACTTTTGTTACCAACCACATCGAGATGCTATCTCGGGCTTAAAAGCTTATCAAGGCGACAGTAATGATATTGAGTGAATGGGTTGTGTGTGTGTGTGTGTGTGTGTGTGTGTGTGTGTGTGTGTGTGTGCGCGCGCGCGCATGTGTGCGTGTCTGTCTGTGAGTGAGTGAGTCTGTTGATGGATATCTCTGTGAGTAATCTGACACCAAATTGTGTTCCAGTTCTCATATCGCTCGGATTTTCCACTGCAAATAACTCCACTCCTCCCTTCTACTGCCCCCCTCCCCCACCGTCTCTCTCTCTCTCTCCCTCCCGCCTGTTCTCTCGCTTACAGCCATTTGTCATGGTTATTATTCTTTCAAACAGGTAGAGAAATAGGTTGAAAAACTCATTTTGGAGCTCAGTGACACAAAATAGATTAGCATTGTCTGGCGTGTCTTTGGCGCCATTGTTAATCTGCGTGGCATTGTGTATACCGACGCTATATTTCCAACGGTCTCCATTGGGTTGGACCAAACTGAAAGCTATCTGTACGTCTGTGGACAACGCAGGTGGATAATTAGCTTCCAACGCCGAGGAGGCGCCATTCAGCACGAAGGGAACAAATAACCCAGCCAACGCCAAACACCCTTTTTTCCTTTTTCCCGGTGCACAATCTGCACACACAATTACATTTAATCACCGCTCTTGTGGATGTTTTGAAACATGGGCACAGTTTTTCTTTTTGAAGCCTCTTTTCTTGAGCACCGCGCACAGCGCACTTCTTTGAAAAGGGAAGAATATCAATTATGGCTGGTGCGCGCGCATGTGTGTTTGTGTGCGCGTATGTGTGCGTGTGTGGTGGAGTGCTTATAGAAAGCCCCCCACCGCACGCACGCACGCACGCACACGCAGATGTTAACACTAGGAAAAAAGTGAGAGTGAAATCCATTTTTCACAGTCTTGCTTCAGACTCATTTATCGTTGAAAAGTTATTAATGAGGTGAATGTTGAAATCGGGAGAAGCTGACTCAAGCAGCAACCTCGCCAAAATTATGAGTGTGGTGCTGAGAGCAGTCATCAAAAGAAGTGGAAAAAGCAGTGTGAGAAGAAAAAAAAAACTACTGGTAGAAATATTTAGTCTTGTCAAAGCAAGTTCAGCTCTGTGACAATGACACATATATGAACTATATAATATGAAATATATGAACTTCATACAGCGCTCGGTTCCCTGCGAAGAGCAAGCTGGGTGGGCTATAAATGCCACGTCTGATTCCGTTGCTCTGCGTTGTCAGGCATGCAGGAGCCGAGCATTTAGCGCCATCGATTTTACACCCTTTTCTTTTTGCCGTTGCTCGGATTGATCATCATTTGAGAGTCGCTCTTTGGGAAAAGCGATCAATGCTCCCGCCATACAATTATCCAGCTGACAAATACGTGTGCAATGTGGTTTTCTTGAGAGTAGACTGTCCACTGAGGCGTTTAGCATAGTTGTATATATCAAGCAGCATGGCCTTCAACCTCAAGTGAACTTAATCTTCGAATTGTGTTATAGCCAGCCTCGAGAAAATTATAAATTATAAATATGCTTTTTTCCAGAAACGTTTCCGTGTTTCTGCAGCTATTCTGTAATAGAGTCTGCTGTGAGAATGCTGAGCCAGCCATGTCATGGACAGACACTCACGGGTTGGTTTCTAATGGCCCACCAGTGCCACTGTGTCAGCCAGTCTCATAACAACGCATTGGTGCTTGCCTTGCAGGGGTCTTTTTTTTTTCCAACAGCTTTGCAGACACATTTTGCACTCGACGCCCTCGCCCAGAGCAATGCTTTTCCACAGAGAGAACCATTTCTCAAGGGTATCGAGGCGAACGCGTCGTGCTCGGCATGTCGAGGAGTCCATGAATCTGCACGTGCATGTGCTTGCATGTGTTTGAAAAAAAAAAAAATGACAGTGAATGAATTACAGTACAACAGATTTTCTTTTTTCTTTTACCACTTTAAGACACTGCAATGGAACATGCAAAACATGGCAGAAATGTTTATGCACCGCATATTTACTTCCAGTGGAAATGCATCCCTGTTATGCAAGACCATGTGACTGCACTGATGGCCCGGCCGGCATTATACAAAGTGGGCAGATTATTGCAAAGTGCCCATTCTCCATACAGACAACTCGCATTGTTTCCCTCTTTTGTTTGAACCCATTCTTTTTTCTTTTTTTTTTAAGATATTTTTTTTGCGGCTTACGCCTTTTATTGATTTTTTTTGAAGGGACAGACAGTAGGCTGACAGGAAACGGGAGAGAGATGGGGGGATGACATGCAGTAAAGGCCGTGTCGGGTCCGGGAGTCGAACCCGCGGCACACTGCGACTGGATTACCAGTCCGGTGCCCAGACCGTTACGCTACGGCCTGGGCCTGTTTGAACCCATTCTGACCTGAGATCAGATTCATACGAGGTTTCCACTGGACACACACTGGGTCTGATGAACCCATTCTGACCTGAGATCAGATTTAAAAAATGTCAGTCGTTCTTCGATTTTTTCAAAAATAGCAGACCTACAAGCTCGTATCGCGCCACTCGGTGGCGCGATATGAGCTTGTAGATCTGCTATTTTTCAATAGCTAAAGCATAACGTGATGCTGACACCAAAATGGGTGCCCGTTCAGAATGGGTTAAACACACATGTAACTTGATTCTACGTGGACAATGGTGCATTATGCATTTTGGATAATAAGATGTGTGTAATTTGGGTAAATCCCGGGCTGCACCCCGACACACACACACACACACACACACACACGGCTGGCAGCACATTTGCAGGTGGAGACAAGCATCATGTTCTGCGCTCAGCCACTGCACCGTACCGCATCATGTAGCCCATCTACAAGCTCAAAACATGTTGCGATGTGACGCATGCAGTCGCTATTCCAATTAATTCCTCCCCACGCACATTTCTGTGCCGTGCACTGCTGTTTTTATGATCCTATACCGACTCACCTGCCAGTGAGGATCCCCGGTCACCGGGAGGATGTGTAGGGCCTTCGTCCTACTAGACCCGCCCAACACTCCCTGCTGACAGGCAGCCCATATACAGTGGGATCCTATTCGTTCAGAGGTGTGCCTTCCAGAGGTCCCGACTCCCTAGGTACCTCTAGGTGTCAGGCCGACAGAAAGGAATTGAACTCCACTGTAGGAGTACAATGCAAAGACCAACATCACCCTCCCTGCCCAGCTTCTCTCCATCGAACACGAGCCAGTTGTGTTCACATCATTGTTCCCCCAAACCTTTTTGCCCATGCACCCCCTTGTTACCTCCCGACCTAGTTGATGCACCCCCCCCCCCCCCACATGGAAATATAAATTGCATGAGCCATATAGAGACAAATATTTCCTTTTTATATTATTCACATATATGAACCTGAATATGGCATAATATATGCAGCATAGGCTATATTCTGCATTACTTGCCATATATTGGCATAATATGTTAATATATTTATAATAAAACCATAGCACCACCATTAGACTTTTCATGTCGCGCACCCCCTAGAAGGCGCTCGCGCACCACAAAGGGGTGCACGCACCACAGTTTGGGAACCACTGACTGTCATAGACGGCGCTCACAAAGCCGAATTTGCACCACAGTGGAATCGAAAAAATGTCTTTCTTTCAGCGAGAGCTTCCCTGTTCACGCTTTCCAGGGCTCACGGCGTCCAATTTCTTTCTTCCTATATAGGAATGTCATTTTGTGAAGGCTGCTCTGTGACTGCCTTCAAAGCGGCCGCTTGGTGATTTTGAATGGACAATTTAGGCCCCCCGTTTCATCACCACCGCGAGCAGTGACCTATAATGGACATTGGATGGAGGTCAGGCTCCACCACTGTACTGCCGGGGCCACTCATAAGGAGCCACATCATGTGCACACTTTTTGGTCTTTTTGGCCTGCCCGGGAACAGGCTCAAACAATGAGAGAGGAAATAAGTTGAGTTTCTCTGGTTACATCTTAACCCTGAGCATGGTTATGAATCCCACCACAGCTCTAGGATAGACCCGTCTGATTGGATCCTGGGCAGGCATAGCGTTTCTGAGGTTATATGGTTAAGGTTATTGTAGGTTTAGGTTTAGGCATAGTTAGGTTTAGAGTTTAGGCATAGTTTTACTGAGGTTAAGTTTAGAGTTTGGTTTAACTGAGGTTAAGTTTAGGGTTTGGTTTAGGCATAGTTTTACTGAGGTTAGGGTTAGGTTTAGGCATAGTTTTACTGAGGTTAAGGTTTAGTTTAGGCATAGTTTTACTGAGGTTAGGTTTAGGTTTAGGCATATAGTTTTACTGAGGTTAGGGTTAGGTTTAGGCATATAGTTTTACTGAGGTTAGGGTTAGATTTAGGCATAGTTTTACTGATGTTAGGGTTAGGCATAGTTGCAAAAACGAGAACCGTTAATCACAGCGACTACTGGCCAATCACAGCGGCGTTTGCCTAGAACTGGGCCATAATATGCCCCAGTGAAGCCAAGAACAAGCATGTGGTCGCTAAAACTCCCATCCACTTCCATGTTAGATCTTTTGTTTCCAGAGGAGGCCCCTCAAAATGATATTAATTTGGCCGCAGACCCCCCATGTTTTGTTTTGAACATGTTTTGTGCCAGGGAATTTATACTGCATTTGCTTTGCTTTATATAACCCTGCTTTTATGGAAATGGAACAAACAGGATATAAAACTGAATGGAACGAACGAACACACGCACGCACGCACACACGCACGTTGAAAAGAATATTCAACAAAGTTTTGCATGTACCTGACAGAAGTACAAGTAGGCCATATCCTGCATATATTTGCCATATCCATTTCACTTTGTCCATTTTGTCGGAAAATAGTCTCTAAGTCTAAGCCATGCAGCCCCTCTCTTCCTCAATCTTTGAATGCTCCAGAGACTGATCTGTAATTTAGCCCGTACAAATTTGAGAAGAGGGAAGCTGTCATTTGTCATTGTCGACTGTTTTTGAGAGACTATCTGTAAACTAACTTTATGAGAACTTCTTAATGCATTTTCTGCAGAGGATTTCTTTCTTCTTTCTCCTTCTTTAATCTCCCGGTGATTAGTTTTCATCTCTGTTTTCATGCAGGTAATAAAAGTAAGAATTGACATTTAAGCCCTAATGATTGTCAACAGGCTCAGGCACCTATAGCGCCCCTCTCTTTAGCCCCATACTGTGGCGGGCCTCCATGACAGGAGTGTTATAAACCAGGGTATTACCGAGGCCGCCTTAATCGGGTTTGTCACGGCATGCTCCCTCCGGACCGGGGTAATTTCATGGTGCTGAACTGGTATTGATGGGGCCTCTGGGTAAATGAGGCACGCAGCAATCGTTAACTTTAATAACCATAAAGATGTGGCCATCACGGTCATGATGCAGGCCTACAGGTTGGAGGAAACCCATACAGGTGATTAAGAATCGACCATGGGGTCTGGCCTAGGCCACAGGGCCACACCCCCCCTATACACGTCCCATTCAGAGAGCGTTCAAGGTGTCAAGACTGTAGCCACAAATATTGCAGTTGGTACATAATATTTTCTTTTCCTTTTTGCTCTGCTCTGCGTTCACGTGCAGCATGTGTCAGCATTTCCCCGAGGCAGACAATGCCCACTTTTAACGACATGCAGCCTGTAGCCTATATAGTATACCTTTCCCAATTGTGGGTCGCGGCCCGACTTTTGTGTGTGTCAAAATAGGCGAACATATACAGGGACAAATAGCAGATCTACAAGCTTACAACGGTCAGATATTTCCAGCAAAGACAAATTTCCTGCAAAGATATTGGGAAAGGGGACAACGTACGCCAAGTGGGGAACACAGAGTGTACAACAAAGTATACGGTTTAACCCATTCTGACCTGAGATCAGATTCATACGAGGTTTCCGACCGGACACACACTGGTCTGATGAACCCATTCTGACCTGAGATCAGATTCTAAAAATGTCAGTCGTTCTTCGATTTTTCAAAAAATAGCAGACCTACAAGCTCGTATCGCGCCACTCGGTGGCGCGATATGAGCTTGTAGATCTGCTATTTTTCAATAGCTAAAGAATAACATGATGCCGACACCAAAATGGGTGCCCGTTCAGAATGGGTTAAGTGGTTAGAAGCTTGAAGAATGTCCTCTAGTTTTCCCCCACATTTTTCTTTTTATAGTTTTATCATTCAGCAAGCCAAACTGTGATACGGTGCCTGCTTTCTTAAGTTTCTTCATAGTAGAAGGAGCAGCTGTTCTCAGTATATTCTACAAAAGAGCCATATACCAGCAGAGAGAGAGAGCATGGTTGATTCATGTGACTCCAGTGTAGCTGGGTCAGTAGTTCCAGCTGCCAGTAGTCACTCTGAGCTCTGGGGAAGTCTTCCTTCCACACTACCCTGTGCTCTCCATCGACTACGCCCCAGCTCTTCTCAGTGGTCTAAAAAAGTAACTAAGTGCATGCACACTCAAATACTGTACTTATAAGCACAATTTTGATGATTATTTTTCTCTCTGCATGTATTTATTTAACTTTAGTTACTATAGTTAAAGGAGCATTCAGTGATTTGGGTGATTTGGGGGAAAAAAACCCGGTCGGCCCCGGTAACAAGATGTGCACATGCTCTCTCGCCCCCCCCCCCCCCCCCCCTCCTATGGTAGGTACCACTGCAGGTATACTTTTGTATACAGTCATCATCATCTGTTCATATACAGTACATTACAATGTGTGCTTGTCACACAATCCCAAGGCACACCATTTGGGAAGCGCTGCTGGTGATGCTGCCTCACGTGGGACAGCTCCATCCTGGCCAGGGCCTGAAGCCTGCTCCACAATGTGGCGGCTGGCCCCTGAGGTGCAATACATCGCAACGACGTGACAGCACGCTCAACACAACTACAGCCTTAAATTCTGATACACAGATGATATAAGCCAAACAGAGACAGGGTTTTTTTTTTATATATATATATATATATTGAAGAATGATGTACAATATCCGCCGTGCCTCGTGAGATGAATGGCTGCCTTCGTTGTTCATATAGCGCTGGCGGGCGCCAGCTGCCTCGCAGAGGCATAGTGTGGCGAGGCGAGAGGCCACTAGGCTGTGGCTGAAGAAGCCCCTGGTGCATTATTCACCGCCAGGCCTCGGGCTTGGGTGATTTAAACTGCAAGAATGTAGAGAGGAAGTCTTAAGTGTTTTTCTATGTTCCCTCCTATATACCTGCAAACGACGATCTGTCGCGTACACACCTCCCCGCGTACAGTGCCAACGCCTTCTTGCAAGTACACGTGCATATGTACAGACACCCCCAGCCAGCTGCCGAATGTGAAACACTTCGCTGTGTGTGCTGTAAGGCAACCCACACACAACGAATTATACACTATGCATGTCGTTCACATCAACACACACTTTCTCACGCCGTTCGCACTGCACACATTCCCCCTTTATCCCATTCTGAACGGGCACCCATTTTGGTGTCGGCATCATGTTATGCTTTAGCTATTGAAAAATAGCAGATCTACAAGCTCATATCGCGCCACCGAGTGGCGCGATACGAGCTTGTAGGTCTGCTATTTTTGAAAAATCGAAGACATTTTTTAAATCTGATCTCAGGTCAGAATGGGTTAATAATGAAACTGTCAGGATGTAATAGACATTTTTAGAATCTGATCTCAGGTCAGAATGGGTTATAGTGCGGGAGGTGTGAGTCAGAGCATTAGCACTGCAAAGTGCCGTTGCAGGCCCTGTCAGCCGTGGCAGCCTGCCTTTTTTTTCCTCCAGGAAATAACCGGAATGTGCCCGCAGTGACTTCTGGGGTTCCCGATGTCATCAAAAAGCAGCGGGCGGGCCGATGCTCATTTCATTTCGCACGCATATATACGCCCGCTCACATTAAAATACTTTTCCTGGGAGAACATGTGATCACACAGTCAATTCTGGAAGGGAGGGACCCGAGGGAATTTGTTGGAGCGAATCAGGGCCTGCATAATTTCTGGTGAAATTATGGAGGCCGTATCAATGGCACAGGGCAACGACATCATGAGAAATGGTTCTGTGGCACTGCTCTGAAAAGTCTCCCTTTTGGGCTTATTTGGAGCCCATACACTGCAAAATTCTGAGTATGTGTGAAATTAGATTCATTAGACCCTTAAGCCCGACAGTGTCGCACGATGGTGTCGTGCGCAGATAATAGCATGCCTACAAGTTCACCAATGTGTTGCGGATGCGTTGCGTTTGTGGCATGTCTAAACATCTAAAGAAATGAGGGTAATGTTCCTGAGGTTGCCCCTTGATGCTTAACCATTCACTGCCATTGATGTATGACATTCGACATTCGTCATTTGGTTTTTCAGTGTTTATGATACAGGGCGCTCCGCCGCCACCTGTGAGTGATCCTAGGACTTTCAAAGAAGAGTACACTCGGAAACGTATGATTTATTTTTCTAATTTAGATTGGCCAATTATTTTGACCCCCTTTTGCTCCCCAATTTAGTCACTGATGTTGTATCCTATACTGAATCACCTGCCACTGAGGCGCCCCACATCGTCATAGCGCAAAATATTCTGTGGGTCTTGAAATGCTAAAACTCACTGACAAGGGCTGCAATAGGCTATGTAAAAACTAAAAACAGTTAATGAGTTACGGTAAGTAATTACAAGCTAAATTCTGCTGATGAGCATCATTAAACATACATGTTACGGGACAGAGCTGGCCCGAACCCACTTTGATGCCTTTGAATCTCAAAACAAATCATTAATAACAATATATCTCAACTCCAGTATACGGGCTGATTAGCAGACCCGTGAAAATGAGCCCACTGTCACTAAGACGAACCGGGCCAAAACGGAATGGAGTTGTTTTCCATTTCTGACGGATGTGACAGCTTGTCAGTCAAATGACATTTTAATCGTGCATACTGATGTGCTCCACAGTCATAAGAGAAGACATCTTCCATAATGCATGAGTCCACAGCACAGAGGTTTGGCTGGAAAACAATCCAGCTCAATCGACAATCTAGGCCGGGCTTAACTTTTGCAAGCTTTAACTCAACTCAAGGTAACTGTATTTAGTTTTGAAAGAGCAATGGGGAGCCCAGGATTCAGTCTCATTTTGTCTTTTCAAACACAGATAGTGCAGTGAAACTCAACACTCACTCCACACTTTATGTCCAAAAAGCTCAAAACGTAATGTTAGCCGTCTTTCCATTGTTGCGGTGGTCACTCAGAATAAGTATACTATACGTGTCGTATATTGACAATGTATGCAGGCTAGGCTACTCACTTAGAGTGGCTTTGGTGGTGCACCTGCTGGCATAGCGCCCCGGGCACAGCCATAGCTGAGGTTTCACATTGTTTAAGCACAGCTTGACACTGATTGACATTGATTGCCTGCACCTGACAGGGCAAGGCTCCGTGGATTCGTCTATAGGCACTAAAGCCTGGCAGCGTGTCGCGGGTTCGAATCCCAATCCAGACAACCTTTGCTGTGTGTCTCGCTCTGCCTCCCTCTCTCTCTCCCTCCCTCCCTCCCCCGTTTCCAGTCAATCTCCACTGGTACTAAAAGGCCTTTTCAGGACTTACACTGCGCAAAAAGCTTGGAATACGGATGTGTATATTACAGGAAACTCCCGTTAATCTTTCCAACAAACTCCCGTAAACTACGGGAGTGTACCATCACACCTGTATACCGTATATTAACTGTATATGCTGCTAAACTTGAGGTTTACGGGCAAAATACAGTTCCCGTAATTGCCCGTTAACTCCTCTTTTCACGCAGTGTAAAGAATTCTGATATAATTCTGAATTTTGATGTTCTTAGTTCAATGCATGTGAATAAGTGGAGGCTTAGATTTGGAGAATCGTTTAACTTGCAGATAAGCCTCTCTATACTGTTTGAATCCACTCTCTTCTGCACATCACATACATTACACACATTATCACACATTATATTCTTTTCAGCAGTGTTGTAGTTCACACTTCACAAGAGCCATTCTTTTAGTCGAGCTGATCTGAGATATTCTACACATCTTTCTTGCTATTGAAAAATGTCCACAATCTGGCTAACGTTTTTGTTCACAAGCTTGAGTTAATGCTCAAATTCCATTACTTGCAAACGGATATTTTCAGTTTGCATTCTTTTAGAGGTATGGGATGAAAGCGGGCATCATGCGGAAGTGAATTCTGATCTGTAGCGTGAAGAGTGGATGATAGGACATCATCATGTTCTCTAGTACACTGTACATTTTTTGAGTACTTCTAATTCACAGGCAATGGGACAACATAACCTGACTTCAGAATTCCAATTGGAGACATAAATTGCCAATTAGAAGTATGGCGGTATACCCTGACTGTAGTGGATAGCTGCCAGTTACACAGACTCTGAAAAACAGAGCCCACAGCAGGAGGACGGGTATAACGCAGAGATGAAGGTATAGCCTGCCGTTCCTCTGCCGCGTCTGCCTGTCTGGCGAGATCAAAACAGGCACTCTAGCGTACAAGCAAGAAATGGCTCATTTTCACCTGAGTGCACATGATTAAGTTGTTGCCCATGAAGAGGAAGTCCTTGAGAGGTTTCTCCTACTTCTTGCCACATTGCCTTGGCCATACCACACTTATATGTCTTACTTACTCACAGATGGAAGTGGGAGAGGGGAGAGGTAGAGAGAGAGAGAGACAGGGAGAGTGACAGCGGTTGCCTGGCAGAAGGTGAGCCGATGATTAGCCATCATGGCTTCTCCGCATAGATTACGGTCGTTAATGTGGAAAATGGGGCCAAGGTGTATAGCCCATTCTGACCGGGCACCCATTTTGGTGTCAGCATCATGTTATGCTTTAGCTATTTAAAAATAGCAGATCTACAAGCTCATATCGCGCCACCGAGTGGCGCGATACGAGCTTGTAGGTCTGCTATTTTTGAAAAATCGAAGAGCGACTGACATTTTTAGAATCTGATCTCAGGTCAGAATGGGTTCATCAGACCAGTGTGTGTCCGGCGGAAACCTCGTATGAATCTGATCTCAGGTCAGAATGGGATAGGGAAGCAGTCTGTTATCTTCGGCACACAAGGCCCCTTGCATTTGACTCTGTGTGTTTTCCCCCACAACGTGCAGTGGAACCAGAATGCTGCCGTTCTTTGTCACTCATGTGAAACATAACAAAAAAAAGGGTTGGGAAAGTGTCTGCTTCCCCTGCTGTGATCCAAGAGTCTTCTTCATGCTGCAGAATGAACCACTGTCACACGTCACTGTCACTGTGACCTTGGGATTTGTGTGTGGCGGTTAATGCACCCGGCAAATGTTACATGGTGTGCTTGTTGGTTGCTGATGCTATTATAAGTGGACGTCTGCCCAGGTTTTCAAGCATGGCTGTGCAATCTGAATGCACCGCCACCACTCCCTACTCCACTACATTACAGGGCAGTTAATGATCTCATTGCTGCCCGTCGCACAATTAAAACATGCCAGATAAACATTTTCTGGCATGACTGCTGCACGATTTTCCATAGTGACCATCGGTTGTATACAGTATTTTTCACGATGCGTTGTGGGATGAAATTAGTACACTATTCAGGTTAAAATAATTATCAACATACATCGCAAACACAATTACAAAATGGCGTAATCACTTTATAGTGAGTGGTTGCCTGATTTTGGATACAGCCTGTGACTACAAATCTGCGCGTCTCAAAAAACATCCAGTGCTTCCCATTCAACTCAAGCTGCTACAGTTGCCTGTATCCGTCTCCCCAATCTGGTGACCCCCTTCCCTCATTAGTGGCTTTTATAATTGGCCGTTGGGGCTAAGTTGGAAACAATGAAGCATCGATTTCCTCAAACATAATCACCTCATCCAGTCCGTCTAATGGCCGCTGTCACCGTGGGCCGCGAGGAGAAAAATGAGCAGTCGGCGCGGGACCATCGATGCCCTTCACCCCCTCTCACCGAACGGCTAGAGAGCACAGCCGCCCACTCCATCTTCACGGGTTGGTTTAACCCCTTTAGCTGGCTGACAGGTGGCAAGTGCTCCATCTATCAGGCCTGCAGTCATATTGCTGCTCTTTATTGTCACAGACTATTATCAGAGCACACACAACGGACACACCTTTTACCAGCTCGACACGGTGTGGCGCTCAACTCGGAGTAATATAACCCATTCTGACCGGGCACCCATTTTGGTGTCGGCATCATGTTATGCTTTAGCTATTGAAAAATAGCAGATCTACAAGCTCGTATCGCGCCACCGAGTGGCGCGATACGAGCTTGTAGGTCTGCTATTTTTTGAAAAATCGAAGAACGACTGACATTTTTAGAATCTGATCTCAGGTCAGAATGGGTTCATCAGACCCAGTGTTTGTCCGGCGGAAACCTCGTATGAATCTGATCTCAGGTCAGAATGGGATAAATAAGCGCACGCACGCACACACGCACACACACACACACACACACACACACACACACACACACACTCCGAGATCCGCACATACTCAGATGCAGAGGCACGGATAACGGAACAAGCATTTACCCACGTCCTGAGCACCAATCTACCTGGATGGCATTATGTCTTGTCCAAGTGGCAATTTGTCCTGTAAGTGGCTCTCCGGTCGGGCTCAGTAGTGTCACAGGGAGACGCCGTTTATTCCACTCTCTCCTACAGAGAGCAGATGGTACGTTATAGTGATCTGGCCTAATGTCCACCTGGCTGATGGCTAGACGATCAACCTGCCAAATTCGGTGATTCGGTGACAGTTGAATTTCAAGGACCCCCGGCATAAGGTTTAACCCATTCTGAACGGGAACCCATTTTGGTGTCAGCATCATGTTGTGCTTTACCTATTGAAAAATAGCAGATCTACAAGCTCATATCGCGCCACCGAGTGGCGCGATACGAGCTTGTAGGTCTGCTATTTTTGAAAAATCAAAGAACGACTGACATTTTTAGAATCTGATCTCAGGTCAGAATGGGTTAATCAGACCAGTGTGTGTCCAGTGAAAACCTCGTATGAATCTGATCTCAGGTCAGAATGGGTTAAATGTGGTACACATTAGGACCACGGACCCTTCACAACTCTGACAGTGTGCTGAAAATGTATTCATTTTGCTGGGGACGTCCTGGAACCACCTCAAGGACTCCCCAGAGCCCACTTTGAGAACCACTGGCCTAACTCACCTCAGGGTCATGCACGCACGCAGAGAAACAATAGCCTAGAAGTCACCTCATATGGCCCGCGCACACGCACGTACAAGCACACAGGCTGTCCCCGACTAAGGGGACAGCCCTTTTTATAGTCGACTCCAGGATTCGACTAGGATTGTCATTAGCCCATTCTGACCTGAGATCAGATTCACACGAGGTTTCCACTGGACACACACACTGGTCTGATGAACCCATTCTGACCTGAGATCAGATTCTAAAAAATGTCAGTCGTTCTTCGATTTTTCAAAAAATAGCAGACCTACAAGCTCGTATCGCGCCACTCGGTGGCGCGATATGAGCTTGTAGATCTGCTATTTTTAAATAGCTAAAGCATAACATGATGCCAACACCAAAATGGGTGCCCGGTCAGAATGGGTTAGTCGACTATTAGTCTTTAGTCTTAGTTTACCATAATCACAGGGATCCGTAATCATATTATTTTTTTCATCATATTCAAAATGAAACTCCATTCACTTTTACTGCAGAGGAGAGGTGTGTCTGTGTCCAGCTCGTTGATGCTCGTTAATGTGTCAAGGAAGGCAATTGTGTTTCTGCAACTGTCAAATAGGTCTTCTACATGTATTCTAACTAATTAAAATATAAAATATAACTCAGCATTTCACCCTAGACATAATTTGGGGGAAAACTAACTGGGGAACCCTGCAACAGAGACTCATTCCATTTGGGCTGTGGGGGTGCTTAATGTCTGATTTAACATCCGCTTGCTTGGTTTCCCCCGATAAATCATGATATATAACAATGTTTTTTTTAAAATATTTGTTAATTAGTTAGGGCTGGTAATAACCGCCATACCGGCGGTATGGGGGCCGGCAATAACCGCGGTAATAAAGATCCCATACCGCCCCAGCCCTATAATTAGTATAACAAATTATGCCAATTTCTAAGTTGAATCATGCAACAAAAAAAATACATTGACTAAGAGATTGGTAGTCGACTAAGGCTCATTCCAATCGATTATTCGACTAATCGAGGTCAGCCCCAACACCGCAGTCGCGATACATTTGGTGTTTAAAACCGTTTATGTTTGGATATTGCTTTGTGTGATAGTGATACACATTGGATAACTACATTCATGGTGGATCAATGAATGATTTATAGGATATGGATTACTGGGGGCAAAGAGAGAGCAAAGAAAAAAACTAGTTCAAGTACATTTGAATTGAGTTAAACCACATGAGATGTATGGAATGGGTCTCCAAAGAGGCCATTACAGCTGTTGAATCGCATCCTTTTATCCTCGTGACCCGAGATCAAGGTGCGAACCCATCGAGAGATCCACGTATACTCTCACAGTGGACTTGAAAGCATGTCTGCGGGCCGGGAAGCTGTCAGTAAAATATTCAACAAGGCCAAAGCATTGTGGGTGTTTTGGGGGGGGTTTTAGCACACTCAAGAGACTTCTCTCCACACTTGTATGGTCTGGTGTTCTGCCTCGTTCCTGGCCGGAAATATCCAACAACACGCTTCAGGAGAAGTGACATTAATACTGCATGACAGCACAGTCCACAAGGACTGGGAAATGTTTGGCTTTTAATCCCAGCTTGCCTTTGGTCGGGGGCTGCCGACGTTGATGAGAATAGGAGAAGAAAAGTGTTGCCAAACTCGTCCGGGGCCCCGCTGCGAGCTCGGCGCCGTAATTCATGACCGGGGCCATTTCAAACATTTACACAAAGCAGAGCCAGAGAAACGCACACTGCTCTTTTGTCACCTCCACCGCAATAAATGGGACTTTACACGCCGCGCGGCGGGATATCGTCTTTTGAAGTGGTGTCCGGCCACAAGGAAATCAGAGTGCAAACATAACGGCGGTGTGTGGAGCTTCGTTATCTCGCACCACTCTCCATCCTCGGAGGTGGGAGAGCATCTGGCTATACCACCAATCTCCTCTCCCCTCCTCTCCTTCTCCATGTCCTGGGATGAGCTCCAGTTTAACCCATTCTGACCTGAGATCAGATTAATACGAGGTTTCCGCCGGACAAACACTGGGTCTGATGAACCCATTCTGACCTGAGATCAGATTCTAAAAATGTCAGTCGCTCTTCGATTTTTCAAAAATAGCAGACCTACAAGCTCGTATCGCGCCACTCGGTGGCGCGATATGAGCTTGTAGATCTGCTATTTTTCAATAGCTAAAGCATAACATGATGCTGACACAAAAATGGGTGCCCGGTCAGAATGGGTTAATTGTTGGACGCCAGTGTCTGTTGCCGTGGCTGTCAAGGGAAGATAAAGAGTTTTTCCCGGGGCGTGAGGAAAGGAGAGAGTGGTGATGGAGGGCCTCTCTCCTGCAGCTCTGCTGGCTGCATTAGCCCCGCGCTTTATAATTGTGTGAAGGGGGCACTTCCAGTGGCTCCCTCATTACTCACTGGCACCACCAGGTCCCTGGCAGCCAGACATGCCCTGCCCCTCCTCCCTCCTCTCCTCTCTCTCTCTCTCTCTCTCTCTCTCTCTCTCCATCTAGGTTTCTGTTTTAGGAGGTTCCTCCCTCGGCTACATATGCACCCTCTCCTTCCCCATGGGCAGCCCTCCCTATTGTTATTTTGACCCAGTACTGCCGCTGGATAAGGACAAAAAAAGGATTCTGACATCCTCCTTTGTCAGAGTGGGACCTATTGTGCAGCATTCACATAATGAGGGATGTCATGTGCTGTGTGCACGCGAGCCACATATGACGAGGGGTCCATCCCTGTGTGTATGGTGTGAGACTGCATGTGATCTGGTCGGGTAATGAGGCTGGTCTGAGGATATATCAGTAATTACCACAATTGACACAAGGCCTTCTGCGGTGAGGCGCCGGAGAAGTGGTTGACACTAAATGTGTCATAATTCTTTTAGTCATCTGAAATCGGAGTTTTAGTTTTAGTCGACTAAACTATATTTTGGCGGGCCTCGATGCCATCGTATAATGCCTGATTTTACATTTGGTTGCATGCTGAAAATAGCCGATCTACAAGCTCACAACGTGTCACAGAGTGCACAGTGCTTGCAGATCGGCTATTTTCACAAAGCACAAAGGAGTTTTGCTGGATCTCTTCTCCACTATAGTCCCTCACGAACATTTTAGTCTGGTTTTTATTTGTTGATGAAGTTGTCAGTATATTTAGTTATAGTTTTAGTCGTGCTCTCTCCTCAGCGTCATCAGCGCCCATACCCTATAGGTGGGGTTAGCCTTTCTGTGTGTGTAGGTACCCTCACAATAAACACACAGTAATCCTCTATACTGTCTCTATGCTGCCTCCCACTGGTCACCTGATGGAGGGGAAAGGAAATGGTTGGAATAACGTATTCCTTCCATGCGCTATACATCCATGTACCGGGGAAAGTCCACCATGTCAGTTGATGAGAAGCGGTGTGCTCACTCCTCATGCACTGAAGGAAGCATGAGCTCAGTTCGGGGCCCTCCCCAGGTTGGCAGAGGGAGAGTAGCACTCATGAGGATTACACCTTATATAGGCAATTTTATTGTATTGCTGTACCACTGTTGAATAACATGAACCTATATATATGGTTGATCTGCATCACAGGCTGAGGGACAATCATTTAGCATTTCAGAACGAGGGGCAATTAAAGGGAGTAATTGAGATCCCCACAGGGATAATTTGCTACACCGTCACCTAGGCTATATAAGTGGCCAGGAGTGGCCAATTATTGTTTGTATTGTATGGATGTGTCTTATTTGAGGTGCCTCGATTTTCCACAGGAAGAGACATTATACAATGAAGGGGAAAGAATATGTAACTTGGGCCCAGACGGTTATAGCTCAACCGCCCAGGCACCTATAGGCTGCCTGACGGCCTTTGACGCGTGACACTCCCCCCTTTCCTGTCATACATATATAACTTTTTTTCTTATTTTGTCAGATCAGAGATATAATTCTCATTCCATTATCCTTAAACGTTTTTCAGCCCAAGGACCACTTAGCTGATGAAGCACTTAAGCGATGAAGCACATGAAGTGCCACACAGTAAACATATGTGTGGGCAGAATAAACCTTTTCATAGTATTCATAGACAGTTGGATTCATGCTAATTATGTATTTAATCAAGTGCAACCGTTGGCTTTTTTCCCCCCTCAACTCTGTCAACCGCCAATCTAAAGATCACAGCACGAGGCGTTGTGAGCTTGTAGATTGGTTATTTATTTATCAGCTATAATGTTCCCTATCACACAGATTTGGCAGACCCCCTGTAGTAACTCTGAGGACCCCCCTAGGGTTGAACCGGCGCTGGTCTGGTCAATCAATATTTGCTACCGATTAACCCACTAACCACACCTGTCTGTCTGTCTGTCTGTCTGCAGAGGGGGGAACGTGTGAGGTGATTGCTGCCCACCGGTGTTGTAACAAGAACCGCATTGAGGAGCGCTCGCAGACCGTCAAGTGTTCCTGTTTACCGGGGAAAGTGGCCGGGACGACACGCAACAAACCCTCCTGTGTGGACGGTAAAGACATGCCTAAAACACGTCATGGAACTGTGCTCTTCATCCGAGGTTTTTAGGCTCCTTTGAGAAAACAATTCAACAAATCTCTTCTACTTAAAAAGGAGAGTTTCGCACAAGCTGTTTTCTTACCGTATATATGAAGACACGTATCCATTTGTCATTGAAAAAATATATATATACCATACCAAATTAGCGGATTTTACCGTCCGGGTGGATCAACCACTAGAAGTCTTATTCAATCGCGCAATTTGTTTTAGTTTTTCTTTACATCTGTTCTAGATGATATGACAGGTCCGTGCAGTGTGTGTTCCTGTTCTACGTGTGCTGGCCCCGCTTTTCTTAAAGGACCAGCGCCCTATATGTTTTTCATTTCTTTTCTTTTTCAAAGAATCAACATGATTTTGTAAAATAACGGTTAGGAAGAAATTCCCCTTTAAAGGAAGAGCTGAACTAATGGTGAGCCAAACCATATCAGTATAATATAGTGTATAGGATTCTTTCCTCCTCTTGTTATAAAAGTACTGAATCCAAACTCCAAAAAGGGACATACAAAGTCGGAGAATAACGTTTTTAAGTTTCTGCTGTAATTAAAGGAGAATTCCCCTAATCCCCCGGCCCCATCGTTAGCTCAATGGCTATAAGCTGACAGTTTCTGATTGATCCCAAGTCCAACCAGCAAGCTCCTTCCGCATAGTTGCTTATGCTGAGTTTGCTAAGCATGAGAAAAATATTCAGTTTTGAGAGAAAAAAAATCAACAACGTTATGCCAAGTCACTACAGCGCACACGATATGTTCATTTTTTACTACTAGACCAAGTTTAAATAAGAATGTAATACAAAATTGTCTTTCCCCCACATTTGTGCTTAACCCATTCTGACCTGAGATCAGATTCATACGAGGTTTCCGCCGGACACACACTGGTCTGATGAACCCATTCTGACCTGAGATCAGATTCTAAAAATGTCAGTCGTTCTTCGATAATAAAAAAAAATAGCAGACCTACAAGCTCATATGGCGCCACTCGGTGGCGCGATATGAGCTTGTAGATCTGCTATTTTTCAATAGCTAAAGCACGACAGAGGCCGCTCAACATGTCATTCACATTTGGGGTTGATTTTATGTTGCGTTCATGTTGCGTTCCCCTCAAACTAATTAAATGAGCCAATAAGGTCCGTATAGTTCCCTTTCCCAGAAGGTAGCAGCTAGGCCAACGTTTCCAGTTCTGGCTGTTTACAAACATCAGGCAATGCAAATGTCACTGTACTGAAATGAAAGTGATCTGTTGAAGATGCGTGAAGATTCAAATGACTCCCCAACTGTTATTGTTTAGCCTCGACAGCATGCCCATGCTGTGTGCAAATGCCAAATCAATAAGATGGAGATCTGATTTAATTTCAGGCTTCCTGAATGCTTGGTTCCCTGGAGTCCTTTTACAAGAGGGCTTACATTTCTTCAGCGACTCTAATTCATATAGTGCAGTGGCTCTTGTCACAGTGTCTGACAAGTTGCTCCCACTCACTTAACCAGGTCGTTGATGTGGTCGAGGGCTGCTGTCGCTCTCTTGTCC
This sequence comes from Protomyctophum parallelum, assembly GCF_964188405.1. NCBI lineage: Eukaryota > Metazoa > Chordata > Actinopteri > Myctophiformes > Myctophidae > Protomyctophum > Protomyctophum parallelum. The sequence continues at coordinate 2,534,695 of NC_139703.1, forward strand.
GACCTAAACCGTGACGGAACAAGTAGCCAATATATTAACCCATTCTGACCTGAGATCAGATTCACACGAGGTTTCCACTGGACACACACTGGTCTGATGAACCCATTCTGACCTGAGATCAGATTCTAAAAAATGTCAGTCGTTCTTCGATTTTTCAAAAAATAGCAGACCTACAAGCTCGTATCGCGCCACTCGGTGGCGCGATATGAGCTTGTAGATCTGCTATTTTTCAATAGTTAAAGCATAACATGATGCACCAAACATGGGTTCCCGTTCAGAATAGGTTAAGAAATAGTAAAACCGTTTCCTCACTCGAGCACCATCATAGAAACTCCTCTGGCCAGTAAATTCGGACTAACAAGATTCTTTATCTCTTTGAACGGGGCATCTAAAGTTACGGCATACATATGATCATTTAGGTTTTATGTTCAGGGAATTTGGTGAATTGTATACAGTATGTTTAAATTGGTTCCAAAGGACATTGTTTTTAATATGTTTTAGGGGCCTTTAATGGAACAGGGAGAGAGAGAGAGAGAGAAACCAGGAATGACACGCACACGCATGCAGCAAAGGTCATCAGGATTGGGACTCGAACCCACGGCATGCTGTCAGGCTGCATTAGGGCCTATGTCATGTGGTATGCATCTGGACCGTTATAGGCCAGCGGGCGCCCCCCAAAGGACATTGTTATCCAAACATAATGTACAAGTCTATGATTGGTTGCTTTTCTTAATGCAACTGCCAGACAAAGGTGTATTGATTGGCCAGCTTTTTCTGACAGCAGGTGCCACTTTAGCTCCTCGAGTTCCCCTCTTCTCACCAGCTAGTGATATCTCTATATCATACTATATTCTGTATTATACTATATTATAGTGGCTCATTGTTGACATACAATTAGTATTGAATTAGACGTAATTGCATTGCGTTCATATTTGTTTTATTCAGGTGTTACATCACAGCAAAATGACAAAACCGAGTTGAATGTTCACGGTTATCCAAAATGAATTACATAGGGACTAGTAAATAGACTGCATTTTATATAGAGCTTTTCTCACACATTCCTCCACATTCACACCGCCGCTCTAACTCCTGAGACATCGCCGCCAATATTTTCACCATAATATTTGCAAGCTGGACTCAGTTTTGGCCTTCGAGTGCCTGCTACGATGGTCACTTTGAAGATCTGCTATTAACAGATCACTCAACACACAGTATGTGTTGTTTCTAAGCTTGTGTCCTTAAATATGTAAACGGAAACGGTAGGCTATTCATGCAACCCTATTGAATTGAATTAGTCCTAATTTAAATAGGAAATTGACTAAGTTGAAGCGGACACTGGCATGCAATTATATAAACGCGTTGACAGGAGGACCAGGTTATGAGAAAGATCAAAACCTGTCCAACTCAGTGAATGAGTAGCACATCTTGGGTGTGGCAGGTCTAGTATAAGTACTGGGAGCTGATGGTAGGTGTGCTCCACCTCAGCAATCCATCTCCTAGGGGTCTAGTCTAGCGCACTGCAAAACAGGGACGGACTCCCACACTCTTACTGATACCAACAACAGTTAGCCTCTCTGACTTACTTATAGAAAGGTATACTGTGTGACATGTATATTGTCAATTTGTCATTGTCGGACAGTATTGTATTTTGTCTTAGCTATTTTCGTTATTTGGAAAATGTTTGTCCTTAATTCCCAAAATAGGGATGCCAGGTTGAAAGTGGTCTGTGGGTTTTATAAATTATTTAACCAATGAAAACTATCAACAAGAGCTTGTGACTAAATAATAAATACACAGGATTGAATTGTACTGGGTTGACACGTTATTTTTTCCCCCCCATTTCCTGAAAAGTAAAAGAAAAAAAAACAGCAACGTCCACGTGTTTATGTTCTAACACCTAAAAAACAAGACCTACCAGTAGTTCAGTGCCATTATTATTACTTCTCCACTTTTCTCTGCGATGTCACCAATAATGAGAATAGACCAGACCATTAGAGGAGCCAGCACTGCCAGGCATCAGGGGAGATGCAGCATGCCTTGGTTTGGGCCACTGAACACCTGATCGGTGAGCACGTTGCATATCACTTTGCCTCCGGGCCCATGGAAATGAATAACTAATAAATACAAGTCAGGGCCCGCTCCGGGCTGGCGCACCTGAATTGCAAAAACCTGTGGCAAACAATCAACGGAGAGAGGCAGCTCCCCCGGAAACAGAGAGGCATGCAGTCATGAGCCCACCGAGACAGAACAAGGAGGGATCCTTCACGCCATTAGAACCCGTTCATCGCATTCATGAGCTGCTGCTCGTCTCCGCGGAGGAGTCATCGGCGTGACTCGCGCCGTCTCACGAAAAAGGAACGACAGCATGATGCGTCTTCATCACGAGGGGCATCACAGGAAAGGAAAGGCCAGGCCGGGTGCGGCCCACTCAGGGGGGGCTGCAGCAGGGTTGGTTAGGCACAGCTGACAGCCTGAATATGAATTAGACATGAGCGGCAGATAACACAAAACAAGAACAAACGTATTCCCGCTGGAGACGTGAGATGTGTACCCGAAACCCACAGGAAGCTCCAAACTTTATTTGAACCATGGCTATGTGCGAGAGTTCTACCCGGAGTCATTCAAGTCAGGGCACAGATGTTATATGCTCACTCGATGGTTCAGGAACGCAGAAGCTGACTGAAATGTATAGAGAGTTCTGACCTTGACTGTTGAGATACAATGCTATGTACAATAATACCCTCTTTTGTTTGTCTTGTCATTGCATGGAGAGAAAGACAGCGAAAAACACTCACTCCTCAACCACACTTGGCAGACAATAGACCTAGGGCTCATTTCATAGCCGCCTGGAAAAGAATTCTGGCTTGTTAAAATAACATGGCTTTGACAAACAGATGGAGTGAGAAATCTGCATCCAGTACAAACAATACCGCTTCTATTCTTCAGGGGGGGGGGTGTGTTTTAGGGGCTTGAGATGTGAATAGCATTTAACCCATTCTGACCGAGCACCCATTTTGGTGTTAGCATCATGTTATGCTTTATCTATTGAAAAATAGCAGATCTACAAGCTCATATCGCGCCACTGAGTGGCGCGATACGAGCTTGTAGGTCTGCTATTTTTGAAAAAAATTGAAGAACGACTGACATTTTTAGAATCTGTTCTCAGGTCAGAATGGGTTCATCAGACCAGTGTGTGTCCGGCAGAAACCTCGTATGAATCTGATCTCAGGTCAGAATGGGTTAACGTTATGTCTGCTCTGCCATTTTTCATACTGCCTGGATGAAATCCATTCGATTACAGTCAATACGTATAGGACTCGGAGTAACAGGAAGTGAATGCAATATTGCAAAGTCCAAGGACTGCCACACGGCAATGGAGAGATGGGTGGGAGAGGGAATGAGGGGGAGGCGGACGAGAGAGAGAGAGAGCTAGGAGAACTTAACGCTTCACGTGTCTTTGCCTCGGGCGGCTGCCGCGGTGAGGAAAGATCCCCGTAGCTGTTACTGTATTGATTAACCCATTCTGACCTGAGATCAGATTCATACGAAGGTTTCCGCCGGACAAACACTGGGTCTGATGAACCCATTCTGACCTGAGATCAGATTCTAAAAAATGTCAGTCGCTCTTCGATTTTTCAAAAAATAGCAGACCTACAAGCTCGTATCGCGCCACTCGGTGGCGCGATATGAGCTTGTAGATCTGCTATTTTTCAATAGCTAAAGCATGACATGATGCCGACACCAAAATGGGTGCCCGTTCAGAATGGGTTAACAAGCGCTTAGAGAGGCGGCGCTGATTGAAAATGAAAATGACAAGGCAAAGCGAGCAGCAGTGTTCCATCACGGAGAGAGTGTCTCTTGAAAGAGTTGCGGTAGGCCTGAGCCAATGATGACTTTTATATGATCTACTTCAGCATTGTGAGCCCTCACGCTCACTTCTCTGCAGCCCATGATCACTCCAGTGCATCCATCCATCCCAGACGGCGACGACGGGGCTGTTTGCTGTTTGTATAAAAGCACTGAAACCACTTTAGGGCAAAGAGTTGACTGCATAATTAGCTTATTATTCACAACAGCCCATTTGCCCTGCTCATTGCAAACCTCACCACCTAATGAAGGAGTATGCATGTTTATAAAGTTTAAATAACATTTGCATGCAGGAAGGGAATTAAAGTGTCGCTATTTTCAGGGAGCGCCCAACACACTTGCCATATGCAAATGGTCTGAAAATGGTAAATGGTCTACATTTATATAATAGCGCCCGTTTCCAAATCGCTTTACAATGTGCATAATTTACATGCACCCCCAATCACACACAGACAGTGGAGGCAACCAAGCATGGAATCAACCTGCTCATCGGGAAGCAGTCATCGGTTCAGTGTCTTGCTCAAGGGCAACGCAGGAGGAGCCAGGAAACCTTTTGGTTCCCAGACAGTCTATCGTATACTCCCTGAGCCACTAGCCGTCCCAAATGTGTGCGTTTGTGGTCTGGGGCCTGTGGCGTGCTGCATGTTGCACTGTGTGAGGGATTATGGACTTGAGGAGTCAGTGGCCTGTCCCCTCAGCACTGTGCTAGTATATAGAGCTGGCCCAGATGGAGCTCTCTCCCCAGGTCCTCCCCACCAAGCCCTCCGTTATTAACCCATTCTGAACGGGCACCCATTTTGGTGTCGGCATCATGTCATGCTTTAGCTATTTAAAAATAGCAGATCTACAAGCTAATATCGCGCCACCGAGTGGCGCGATACGAGCTTGTAGGTCTGCTATTTTTGAAAAATCGAAGAACGACTGACATTTTTAGAATCTGATCTCAGGTCAGAATGGGTTCATCAGACCAGTGTGTGTCCGGCGGAAACCTCGTATGAATCTGATCTCAGGTCAGAATGTGTTAATGTTCCGTCCAGATGAGGAACGATACCGCAGCCCCAACTCATCTCACCAACCCCTGGGGGACACCTAGCATCCACTGTCCCATACATACAAGCATGCAGATTGCCGCACACACACACACACACACACGCACACATGCACACGTGTGTGCCAGTGAGAAAAAAAGGGTCAGTGTCCAGGTATAGCGTCACAGTTCAATCAACCAGAGGTTATATTTGGCCACATATTAACCCATTCTGACCTGAGATCAGATTCTAAAAATGTCTATTACATCCTGACAGTTTCATTATTAACCCACTCTGACCTGAGATCAGATTCTAAAAGTGTCTTAGATTTTTCAAAAATAGCAGACCTACAAGCTCGTATCGCGCCACTCGGTGGCGCGATATGAGCTTGTAGATCTGCTATTTTTCAATAGCTAAAGCATAACATGATGCTAACACCAAAATGGGTGCCCGTTCAGAATGGGTTAAAGAGCCCCGGGGGACAAAATATCGCCTAGATCTTCAGCCAATCTTTGCTAATAAACCAAATCAGCTTCTTGGATTTATTGGCCATGATGTGAATCTTGGGACTTATTGGCAATGATGTGCAATCATTATCAATAACGATCACATGTCGACATCAAAAAGGACCCAGTTAACCCATTCTGACCGGGCACCCATTTTGGTGTTGGCATCATGTTATGCTTTAGCTATTGAAAAATAGCAGATCTACAAGCTCATATCGCGCCACCGAGTGGCGCGATACGAGCTTGTAGGTCTGCTATTTTTTGAAAAATCAAAGAACGACTGACATTTTTAGAATCTGATCTCAGGTCAGAATGGGTTCATCAGACCAGTATGTGTCCAGTGGAAACCTCGTATGAATCTGATCTCAGGTCAGAATGGGTTAAAATGGATTGATCGTGGGTGAATGAATGTTCGCTGCCTGGTGGTGGCCGCATGGAGGTTACTGCTGGTATGGGCGACTGTCTCATGGTTGTTTTATTAATGTATGGGAACGTGATGACAGCTTTGCAGGGAGGAGGAGGAGGCACCAGCACCACGCTGAGTGTGTGGGGGTGGTGGGGGGGGGTTGTGCTGTCAGATTATTCCCGTATAGGGGGAATTGATTATCAGTGGTGACAAGGGGAGCTACATGTATGTCCCAGTTATGTCAGAGCCTACAAGGCTCTTAGTGAAAACATCCCTTTTAACAAGTCAAACGCCGCAGCTTATGTCTCCGCCGCCCGGCCGGGGCCCCGAACACATACGCTCAGATTAGACGCTCGCCACCGCTGCGATATGCATGATATGCAAGCAAGCACAACGCGATGTTGTGTTATACATGCATGTACTAGTGTGTATCCAATATCCATTTGAAAATGGCAGATCTAAAAACGTGTTAAACGGTATATTCTTTTGTACTTGAAGTACATTTTGAATACCAGACCTACTTGTAAACTTGAGTATTTCTACATTGCGGTATCACAGTATTGATACTTTTACTAACAAAATGTGAGTACTTCCTCCGTCACTGGTTGCCATGTCTAGCTGCTCAACACACAGATGTCTTGGTGCAGATCGGAGGCGGGGTGGAATGGGCCCTTCTCCTTAGCCGTAGGCCCCCCCGATGCCGAGCATGACAGGTTGTCACAGTGCATTTGACAAGTGTCTGTGGGGGGTGGTTGCGCACGGACACTATGCTCCAAGAAAGGAATTATAGCAGCGCTCAGAAATCCTTTGACATACGGTTCTGATCAAACTGAATGTTGTGGCTATATAGCTGTGTGGCACCAGTGATTCAGAGGGGCGGATGCGTGGATGGAGTGTTTGACTATACTAGGAATCGAGCCACGATCTCACAGCAGACACGGTTAAATAGCACGATTTGGCAATTCCGTCTGGAAACACGCCTAGAAAAAACCCCAAATTCATACACAACAAGTCGCGTCCTTTAGGGTTTTCTAGGTGTGTATATGTACGGAATTGCCAATCCGTGCTGTTTCACCGTGTTTGGGTTAATTGGGGAATCTGTCAAGGTTCCCCATTCGATCCCCTCTCCCCCTTCAGCAAGAAAAAACATGACTTATTTTCTGTCAATTATACACACCCCATGCCGCCTCAAATTCATGGAGTTTTTATTTTAATTTTGTTGCATTCCTGAGTCAATCGTTTGATGCCCCGGGGGAGACTCAAAGTTAGTTAATGGACTAAAAAAAAAAACTTTATTTATTTTCTTTTTCAATATAAGCACCATTAGAGAATGGTGCTACAGTGTATACAGTAAATGCATACCATTTACACCACAACCAGTAAGACGCCTGAGGGCGACAAGAGATGCGTGCACGTGACCTCGCCCTTTAGCGCAAGGTCACGTGCACGCATCCGCCTGGGTGACTTTGGAGTCCAGGCGCTTTGGAATGGGAGGTCAGATCAACATATCCGCCTGGGTGACAGCAGACTGCTGGGCGAGTGCTGGTGCTTTGGCATGGGGGGGGTAAGATCTTAATTTTCGGGCCTGTTGAGAACTCTAGTTTTCGACCGGCTGCCGGGGGCGGCTGAACTAATAACTTTGGGGCAGGCCCGTCTATAGAGCTTGAATGGACACGACAGGTTATCAGTCAAAAGGGAGATATCGAAGAGGAAAGATGGGTGGGGGTGGATCAACATATGAAATGTCAGAACAGGTCAGCTCCATAAGATCTAAGGGTTTGAGGTCAGATGTAGATTTGCTGGCCAATATGGATGACATCAGGGATCTCCATATATGGGCTTAACCCATTCTGACCTGAGATCAGATTCATACGAGGTTTCCACTGGACACACACAGGTCTGATTAACCCATGCGTTTTAACAACGGGAGACCTTAGAGACCAGCGGCAAGCGTCGCTTGAATTAAATTGGCTATCGCCCAATCGCCCACTATCACGGGGCGATGTCGCCCCAAAAGATGAATTATTTGTATCTTTTCGGCCGACGTTCCTCCGGCCACTTTTCGACCATCGCCTTGTTCGCCTGCTATCGCCTCTATCGCCAGTAGTTGCCGGGTTCAACAAATAATACACTTCCGGAATGCATGGATTACTTCAAGGTTAGATATGGCCTTCAACAATAAAAATGCATAATAGTGTCTCCTTGCGATGCCATTGATAAAGAGGACAAGTATTATGAAGAGAACACTTGCACTTGTCACCTTGCACACATCAGTGGAGTTATCCAACTGTCTCGCCTCCTATAAACACACCATGAACTCAAGGCTAACTAATGGATTGTCACTTCATCACGTGTCATTTTAACCTATTCTGAACGGGAACCCATTTTGGTGTCGGCATCATGTCATGCTTTAGCTATTGAAAAATAGCAGATCTACAAGCTCATAGCGCGCCACCGAGTGGCGCGCTACGAGCTTGTAGGTCTGCTATTTTTGAAAAATCGAAGAGCGACTGACATTTTTATAGAATCTGATCTCAGGTCAGAATGGGTTAATCAGACCAGCGTGTGTGTCCAGTGGAAACCTCGTATGAATCTGATCTCAGGTCAGAATGGGTTAACCTATTCCGGACGGGAACCCCTTTAGGTGTTTTATGCATTATGTTATACTTTAGCTATTGAAAAATAGCATATCTACAAGCTCATAGCTCATAGCATTGAAAATGTGGCACAAATCTTTGAATATAATGTGACCAGATTTGACTGAGAGCCTGCCATGCCATCGCACAAAATCCAGCTTTTCACCAGAGACTTTATTTTTTATTTTTTTCAAAAATGAGTTAATAGCACAGGCAGACTCTTCACATACTAGAGCATGTCTGAAATAAGTGTCAGAGCTGAAATCGACATGTAAATATGAAATAAATGCTTAAACATGCAGCTAGGTGTAATGTTAGAGACCACAGAAGTGAACCTTTCAAGCCTGTTTTCTCAACTCGCTGTTTTCTGCAAGACATGACATAAGCCATGTCTCCAAAACCGGTGGGTCAAATTGAACAACCAATATGTCAAAAACGAAAATTCAAAAAAAAAAATCCAATGGCAGTCCCTCAGTCAAATTTAGTCACAGGTTTATATTCTTTCACAGCTAACGTTTTTGAATGGTGCAAACACTCCTATAGACCATTCTGACCATCATGTTATGCTTTAGCTATTGAAAAATAGCAGATCTACAAGCTCATAGCGCGCCACCGAGTGGCGCGCTACGAGCTTGTAGGTCTGCTATTTTTGAAAAATCGAAGAATGACTGACATTTTTTAGAATCTGATCTCGGGTCAGAATGGGTTCATCAGACCAGTGGAAACCTTGTGTGAATCTGATCTCAGGTCAGAATGGGTTAAACAGCTATGTGTGTGGCTGCCTGGGTCTGTCCCTGGCTGTGTCCGAGCACGGAAATAGCATTGTAGCGTTTGTTCCCCACTGTTGCATGCAGCCTAACACACAGACAGGCCAGGGAGGAGGGCTTGTACAGTAAAGTACAGCAGGGGTTCTCAACCCGTGGGTTTGCAATCCCTCTGAGGGTCGCCAAATTATTTTGGGGGGGGGGTCCCCAAATTATTTTTTATTTGATTTTTTTTTGCAACTGAATGGCTGGAATATGGAAATGAATAAACTTGCATACACTTTCCTTAATGATTATATCTGGTTTCAACATTCATTTACGATATATTTTCTCTATTATAAGGTTATTTTTGCAGTCAGTTTGTATTGGGGGTGGGGAGGGGGTGTGTGTGTGTGGGGGGGGGGGGGGGGGGGGGTCGCGAGACATGGCCAAAGCATTTCCGACAGTACAGTACAGTACAGTACCACTCACTTCAGACAGGTCAGATGTTTCTATACTGTTCTATACAGCGGCCGAGTACAGCATGTGGTCAGCAACACAACCAAACTGCCTGAGGCCACTGTCAGAAGGAACGTATAGGAAACAATAGCTCTGCTCATCATTTAATAACACCCTTACGAACGCACAGAGACACACAGGCAGGCAGACAGACAGACAGACAGTGTCTAGGGGAGAGACTTCATAGCACGGTTACATCACATAGTAATGGTAGACTGGTAGTTGTGGGGTAATAATAGTCCCAACATAACATAGTAGGATAATGAGCTGCTATACCAAGGTAACAGCTCCGAAGTTAATTAGAAAAGTGTGTTCTCATCAAGATGCAGATCCTCGTCAGGGCAGGTTGAACTCGCATTTGTGACATGTTTAGCAAAAAAGGGACCTGGGAGAGCTTTGGAAGCCAATCGTATACCAATCAGAATGGAATCTGACAATACATCTTGATCACTAACCTGTACTCCCTATACTGTCAACATCTGACGGAGTCGGTTGCTTGATCACATGATTCCAGATGGAATGTGTACCGAGTTGTGTGCGCTTTGGACAATCTTGTGAGGTGGAAATATACTGTATATACGTCATGATACAAGGAATCCGGGGGGAAATCCAAAAAAATTGCTTGTACTAGCTAAGTTTCAAGAGTTACAGGCCAAAACGTGAAGCAGTCTATTGAATTAGGAAAAGAATGGGATCATGGTTCTTCTTTGGCCTATACTGGGAGTGTCCATGCAAAGTCTCACGCCAATCGCTCCAGTGGTGTTTGAGATTAACCTGCTCACAGACAGACCGACTCACGTGGGTGGAAAACATTATCCCTGTTCCCGCACCGCGCTGGCCCGGGCAGAGGTAATAATAAATAACAGCTTTGAAATAACAGGCTTGGCGGTACAATCAGAGCCTTGAGCTTTTGTCTGCGAGGGAAGAAAATGACCCTCACCTTGAATGTTCAGCCTACACTAACCCATTCTGACCCGAGATCAGATTCTAAAAATGTATGTTTGAAAATGACAGTTTTCTGAAAAAGCTATGTTTCTATGTCAGTCGTTCTTTGATTTTTCAAAAATAGCAGACCTACAAGCTCTTAGCGCGCCACTCGGTGGCGCGCTATGAGCTTGTAGATCTGCTATTTTTCAATAGCTAAAGCACAACATAGTGCTAACACCAAAATGGGTGCCTGGTCAGAATGGGCTAAGAGATGTAGTCACCGTCACCTTGCAGCTCTCACCCTCAAGGTTCTGCCATGATTTGTGTTTTTTCTGCAGGGTAGCTGTACTTTCCTTGACAACTCCACAGCGTCCCCAGTGACAATTCTGCCATTGTGCAGATTGAATCAAAATGTGTGGAAGAATATATTTTCGTTTGGGGGGTTCTTTTTGTGCTTAAATCTAGGAAAGGAAATAACTTTGCAACAAAAGTACTCATTGTTCACCCATGAATATTCACATATATATATGCTCACACGCACACACACAAACATTATTTTTTTGTACACACAATAGAACACGTTTATAATCACTCCTACACATTCCAAACATCACAAACGTTCCTGTCTGACCTGGTGCTCCATTAAGGAGCACTTTTTCTCAGTTACACTCCCAATAAAGCCTTGAATTCACGAAGATGTTTTTGACTCATTCCTGAGCCATTCATTTGACTACAGCGGTGCCCGTTGGGCATTGATTGGCCTACTTGGAACGATGCAATTTGGAAATCCAACCGTGTATACCTAACCGACTCAAGGCCAGTCACTGCACTCCCTGTGGTCGGGTGGTACGCGGGTGTCAAATTTGAAGTTGGTGAGGCGAACGGTGCTCGAGTTACGTGGATTACAGACGTACACACAGAGCCGTGGTACCAGTAGAGTCTCCTACTGACCATGCTGCCACCCCGTTATCAAATGATTGGCTTAGAATGCGCCTAAAACTATAAAAACTCTCTGAAGTAAAGGCTTCATGAGGTATGTAATTGATAGAAAATAAATTGGTTGACTGACTAAACGATAGAAGCCAACAAGAGCAGTGATGCAAGTGGACACTACAATAAGTAAATGAAGGGAAAGTAGTTGATGTATATCTAGTAAAAGGCATTGATCATAGTCCTCAAAATGAACATCTAGAGAATACGCTTGAAAATGTAAACCCTTAAATTGCTTTTTACTCCTGCAGATGATTGATTTAAGCGGCACAAGACAAACAGACTCCGGCGCTATACGCCAAGTCATTGGAAAACCATCATTTTTTGTTGTGATTAATTTAAAGTCCAGTTAACCCATTCTGAACGGGCACCCATTTTGGTGTCAGCATCATGTTATGCTTTAGCTATTTAAAAATAGCAGATCTACAAGCTCATATCGCGCCACCGAGTGGCGCGATACGAGCTTGTAGGTCTGCTATTTTTGAAAAATCGAAGAGCGACTGACATTTCTAGAATCTGATCTCAGGTCAGAATGGGTTCATCAGACCAGTGTGTGTCCGGCGGAAAACTCGTATGAATCTGATCTCAGGTCAGAATGGGTTAAGCAGCGGGAGGCTGCTCCCTGGTATAAAAAAAACCATTAGCTGCAGTATTAAAGTATTCATTGAGCCTGCGGACAAGCGCTCACATTTTGACACGGTCAGGGCAGCGATCAATTCTGTTCCTCGTTCTGTCGAGGTGATTAAACATTCCGCTACCTGGCAGCAACTTGGTCGTCTCCTTCAATCCATCACTGGCGCGAGGCTCCACGACTGATCTGACGGATGCACACGTAAAAGGCCCCTTTCCTCTTCATGTTTTTCAATCTATTCCAATCGCCGGCCTCTTGTTTGTCCATCAAAGCTTTATAGACTGAGCTTGCTGCCACAGGCCTTCCATCTCGAAATCAAACAGCGCGTTTCGTCTTGTGAAAGCAAAAAGTTGTCGCTTTTCATGACGGTGATTATTCCATGGCCATCTGTCATCCCTATCTCTCCTCTGTGAGTGTGTGTGTCATGCTGAATTAGTTTGTTGACATTGCATGCATGGACTGCTGCACCAAGGAAGCAAAGATTTGAGTTGAAAATGTTCACTTTAGAAATATATTAGGCTATAAAAATGCACACATTTTCAATTTATTTTAAGCTGTCACAAGCTGACGGTGTGACACAAAGTGACGCGCTATATGAGCTTGTATCTGCTATTTTTTGAATAGCCGACCAATGTGTTACTGGTGAAAGAAAATACGTTCGTCCGCCCCTCCGTGACAGGCTTTGTTTACATCCTGGGGGTCGACAAAATAAGGTAAAATCACTGAAAAACACTGGCGGTGGCGAAGAATTAATGAATTTAATACCTGGCAATAAATGTGTTTTAATGGGTAACTGTGGATGGGGAGTATTTTCTAGTCCCCCAAGGAGGTGAAATTACTTTGAAGCCGTTTCGTCACCACCTCTCCCCCCCAGGACAATCATGAGAGACAATTGTTTTCCATGTGTGCGTGTGTAGCCAGAGGGAACGGGGAACTGTACTGGCAGACCAGCTGCATTATACCCTTCTGAACGGGCACCCATTTTGGTGTCAGCATCATGTTATGCTTTAGCTAATGAAAAATAGCAGATCTACAAGCTCATATCGCGCCACCGAGTGGCGCGATACGAGCTTGTAGGTCTGCTATTTTTGAAAAATCGAAGAGCGACTGACATTTTTAGAATCTGATCTCAGGTCAGAATGGGTTCATCAGACCAGTGTGTGTCCAGTGGAAACCTCGTATGAATCTGATCTCAGGTCAGAATGAGTTATACCCTCATGTGCTGATCATCAGAGAGAGAGACAGAGAGGACTTTAGGTATAAACACACTAACGTTGGAGGTCAATGGGGCATCAGGGAGTCAGGCATGGATCCCCGGGCCGGCCCAGGGATGGCTATGCTCCAGCGGTCAAGGTCACGGCCATATTATGTCCTGGCCTGGGTACAGCCTGGACATGTAGCAGTGCGTGTCCACATTAAGCCTGGCTCTGTCTCCTTTCTTCTTTCCCCTTGGCTCTCTGACCGCTCATGTCGTTAACCCATTCTGACTTGAGATCAGATTCATACGAGGTTTCCGCCGGACACACACTGGTCTGATGAACCCATTCTGACCTGAGATCAGATTCTAAAAATGTCAGTCACTCTTCGATTTTTCAAAAATAGCAGACCTACAAGCTCGTATCGCGCCACTCGGTGGCGCGATATGAGCTTGTAGATCTGCTATTTTTAAATAGCTAAAGCATAAAATGATGCTGACACCAAAATGGGTGCGCGGTCAGAATGGGTTAATATAGAGAGCTTCAAAGCTCTCGTGGGCTGTGACTGACTTCTGCTGTACCGTTTTAAAAATGGCACATTTATGGCAAAGATTACATTATATAACTACACGGTTAAATGTTTCCTGAAGAAACAGCGTGGGCTTATCTCTTGTCGTCTGGCACAGGAAAATAGCAGACCTACAAGCTCGTATAGCGAGCCACTCGGTGGCGCGCTATGAGCTTGTGGATCTGCTATTTTTCAATAGCTAAAGCATAACGTAATGCTAACACCAAAAGGGGTCCCCGCCCATAATTGTGCATGATCAAGCGATCACAGAAGACACACTGTATGTATGTATACTGATCTGAGCGCAATTAAAACAGTAAGCTCTGCTAAACTGAGGAATCCTTGTCGTGCCCATCACTACCCACACCCCTCTATACCCTAGCGAGGATCCACTGAAGCTTCCTCCTGCATTATGATATATGCAGGAGGAAGCGTCAGTGAATCCTCGCTATGATCTATACAGAAATCGCTATGATCTATACCCAGCACTACAACAGTATTGTATGTGACTTTGCCCTATGTGCTGTGCTTTCATCTTCTTCCCATCACTTCCCTCTATACCAGAAATGATCAGTCACTGTTTACCTGCAGAAACACATTTCCCTCTCACTGTATTTTGGTGTTCTCACTGTTTGTTTTGGTATAGCGGGATGTTTTTTGGGGCGTCTACCAGAAACTGTGAAAACTCCAAAAAGATGCTGCTATAGAGGGACATGGTTGGTAAACAAAATGTATTGATTGTTTTGTTATAATACAGAGCAAAAGTTACATACATTTAGATTAAACATTTAAGAAAGTATAAAAGTCCCCCCAGCGAGATGGAGATGCGCATTCTGAAGTTTAACGAAGCTTCTAGGGTTGAAAGTATAATGGGAGGTATAAATAAGAATAAAAATAATTGTGACAATAACGGAAACAGAACTCTCTCAAGAGATCAAGACCATTATTCGTATAACATATGCTTCTCACAGTCTAAGACGTGTCGATGTGAAACAATTCAAATTCATTGTGCAGACACTGATTAATCATCATGGCAGCAAATGCATGCCAAGAGAGGTGCTGAGGTATATTTTTTTTTGTAGAACTTCACAGACGTATACATATTTTAGAGCAACACTTTTTAAGCTCTCATTATATAAACCGGCTTTGCCACATGCCACACACTGTGAGAGGTAGAAACCGCTGTGCCGTGAAGTACGGTAAATACAGTCATTTATATTTTGTGCAAAGCAGGCCTCGTATATCAACACCTCTCACCGCGGCACATTTTAATCTCAGCTGTCCCATTCTGGCTTCCCTTTCTCTCTCTCTTCCACCCGTCTCCTCTGTTACCCCGTCACTCTTTTCCATTTCAAAGGATTGATTTTTGCTTCACACCTATTACTTTACCATTTTCAATTTCAAGTGGATTCTGCATTCACACTGCTGAATATAAATCCTCCCCAGGTCTGGGGTGGTGTGGTGTAATCATAAAGAACCTCTCACACTGACTCAGACAGACAAGGAGAAAATAAGGCCCGTAAACAGTGACGCTGTTGACGGCATCATGGGGCTATATAGTCAGCATGAAGAACCATGATGTGACGTTTGCAACGTGGTAACTATAACCACCCCCGGCCGAAGCCACACAACATTTCTAAACGTATTATGTAACGATAAAGGTGGGATGTTGATTTCTGCCAGCAGCACACAACATTGCTATCATCGCTAACCCTATAACCGGAAACCTCGCATGTTCATGTTTATATCTCCTCCAGGCTGGAATATGGCCGGGGGCGGGGAATAATGTTTTCGCCCCCATGATTGTGTTTGCGAGTCTGTAAGTCTTTCTGTCTGTCTGTCTGTGCACGAAACTTTGCAAGTAAACTCCCAGGACAAGGAAGTACCTCCATGCTATTATTATTATTATTATTATTATTCATAATTAATTAATTTATTCTTCAAATTGGCTTAATGGTGACGCTATAACAGGCCACTTCACCTATTGGCCCATAACACTTGAATTGTAGGTTTACACTTGAACTGTAGGTTGAACCGTAGTTTCAAAACGTTTTATGAGAGTTTTAAATAAATAAACCAGGTAGAAAGTAGTTAAGTCCGTCTGTGGGGTTTTCTACATACTGTACACCGATGATACACAGGACGGTCCCGTCCCACACACGCTGGTCCATTTCCTGGAAAGTTATACGGTTTTTGGACAGGGACATACGAGGTTTCTGCCCCGACAGCAACGCTGGGCTATAGCGGGGATGAGATGGATATTATTTAGCCCGTGGCAGTGGAGAGCACGAGAGGGGATGGTTTGGTCGGTCATGGGGGGTAATTAGTATCTGTGGTAAACAGCCATAGGGGAGCCCTGGGGTGGATGAGGGGAGGTAAAAGATCCACAACAATCAATTTATCCCATTCTGACCTGAGATCAGATTCATACGAGGTTTCCACCGGACACACACTGGTCTGATTAAACCCATTCTGACCTGAGATCAGATTAAAAAAATGTCAGTCGATTTTTCAAAAATAGCAGACCTACAAGCTCATATCGCGCCACTCGGTGGCGCGATATGAGCTTGTAGGTCTGCTATTTTTAAATAGCTAAAGCATAACATGATGCTAACACCAAAATGGGTGCCCGTTCAGAATGGGTTATACTTCCTCAAAGCTCAGGGGCAGAGTGGGGAAGAGGAAATGTGGATTCTCTTTCACGAGAGAGAGAGAGAGAGAGAGAGAGAGAGAGAGAGAAACATTCCTGTTTGTACTGATATGATACTGATATGAGCTACATATTTCTGAAAAGTCTTTGGAGTTTTGACAAAACACCCACCTGTTATAATTAGTCCATGTACAGTAAATCTTAGTCTGTGTACTGGAACTTGAGATACAGATGTACTTGATATATATTGTGTACTGCGCTGTACTGTAGCATACTTTATGGATAGGCTACGAGAGACATCTCAGCGCCAGCAAGGTCAGCCTTGCCGCATTAGTCATCATCATGTCACATATCTTATTGTCACGTCATTATGATCCAGCACTATATTATGTTTCCTGTTGTGTAATAAACTCTGTGAACCTTTAGCGTGATACTGTCTCGTGTCGCGTCGTTGTTCTCCCGTGCCCGCCGCCACAGTCGCCGTACCAAAGGAAAACTTCAACCGGATTATCACACACCACCCAGCCTGCACACACTACCTGTCTGTCAGAACCAGACGAGGGTCCAGTTTAACCCATTCTGACCTGAGATCAGATTCATACGAGGTTTCCACTGGACACACACTGGTCTGATGAACCCATTCTGACCCGAGATCAGATTCTAAAAATGTCAGTCGTTCTTCAATTTTTCAAAAATAGCAGACCTACAAGCTCGTATCGCGCCACTCGGTGGCGCGATATGAGCTTGTAGATCTGCTATTTTTCAATAGCTAAAGCATAACATGATGCTGACACCAAAATGGGTGCCCGGTAAGAATGGGTTAGAGATCACAACACCACCAACAACATACCTTTGTATCCAAGAACAGAAGGCATTCATTCATTCATTCATTAATTGCAGAAAGCAATGTATACTGTAATTAGCCTATGATTATGAATGATATATTGTAATCTCATAGTTGGGTTGTCACATAAGACAGTTGATCCAGTTTTCAGTTTGACAAATTTGACAGATAACGAATTTATGGAAATACTGTAGAACAAAAGAGAAACCAATCTTCTCAGTGTGGGATTGTGTTAATGAGTATGTTTGTTCCATTAATAATGAAGTGGTATTTACTGTAGCAATTTTTATGTTTTTCAATGGTTTTACTTGAGTTGTACAGTGTTTACTTTTTTAATATTTTGTATATGTACGACAGTACACATGAACACACGTACAAAGCACGCACATACCGCTTAGAGGAAGGCTGGGCAGAGGAGACGAGACGAGAACGTATTTGTTTTTTTGTGGAATGGCTGAAGGAAGAATTTACTCAGCATTAATGAGAGGTAATTAGTTTTGATTACAAATTTAGATTATTCCCCCTGCATGCGATGGTGGCTCTATCAAAACAAGAGCAATGATTAATCTCCGCTTGTACAATATTGTTAAAAGCGACCGTGCTGGTTCTGAAACGGAATTGAGCAGGGGGGGGTTTATTACAGAGACGTGGCTGGGCGTCTATTATGCTGGCTGGGGCGCTACACGATTTAAAACAATTAAACGACAAAAAAAGAAAATGGGAGACCACATAATATTATATAACAGATTTAACAGATCTTTTTTGTAAGAACACTAACGCCAGACGATTCAGGCAAGATGCAGGACCACACACAAATACTAAACCATTTTAGAGTGGATTAGGTCCATGGACAAGATCTCATAGAGCTTTCATGGTCAAATGTGACTTCAGAGGAAAATTATATTCAGTTATTATATAGTCAGATCAGATAAGTCTATGATGAACACAAAAGGTGCCACATTTCACTCACCCAAACATTATGTTTGCAGTCCTTCACTTTCATGCTGCCAACACCTTTAGTTATGTCAATGCACAACTAAACTTTTATATGTCATTACGTATCTCCATAGCAACGCCTCGCTTCACAGACAGAGAAGAAACAGCTCAGTTTCATTTAAAAACTAGGATTGCTTTAACTTGATGGATGTGGTTTAGTTTCATCTGTTTCACTTTAAAATACCTCTTAAACACCTACTTTTGTGTAAACCCCAGATGGTTTTTAATTTGCTTGCTTCAATATTAGCAAAAGCCCGATGCACACCTCAAAGACTAGTGACAGGTGCGTAGGGCAATAAAGCATACTTAAAAAGGTTATTTTTGAAAAACAAAGAAGGGTCCCGCACACTGTCAGAAACTTGCCAAAAATGTTGCTCTTTATTGGCCATCGTTTCGGTCGATTAGACCTTCATCTGTTGTCTGTCCTGATGAAGGTCTAATCGACCATATGACATTAATTTAATCAGATATCAAATACCGGTATCTAAATAGTGAATCAGTAAATGCGATAACCTGGAAGATGGGCTGTAACTGACATGTTTTAACTAAGAGAAACAAACTACCGCGGTGGCTCAGGGGTAGAGTGCCTGGATGGTAACCGTAAGGTTGCCAGTTCGAACCCGGGCTCCCCCAGAGTTACTGTCGAAGTGTCCTTACAATTTACAATTTACAATTTAGGCATTTAGCAGACGCTCTTAATCCAGAGCGACTTACAATAATCAGGAACAAAAGCATGGGAATACATCACAAAAGCATTTATCATAAAACATGCGTAAGCTAAGAAAGTAACAGTGGAATATCTATATTATGAGACAATACATATAAGCTATATATATACTACTATGCTATACAGTACATATGTACTATGGCGTGCTATGACTATATACAATGCAATTATAGTGCCGTCTACATAACATGCTATAAGTCTGTATCAGATGCTATCTAAGTCTACAGAAATGCTATCTAAGGGGGTAGGGTAAGTGCTATGGGCCATGATGGAGTCTAAAAAGGTGGGTTTTCAGACTACGGCGGAAGATTGGGAGTGATGCTGCAGTTCTGACTGCAATGGGAAGTGCATTCCACAGTTTTGGAGCCAGAAGGGAGAAGAGTTTGGGACGTGTGGAGCGAGACACTGAGCAAGACACTGAACCCCTAATTGCTCCCGATGTGCTAGTTGGTGCCTTGCATGGTTTCCGCTGCCATCGGTGTATGAATGGGTGAATGTAATGCACAATCTCTGTAAAGCGCCTTGGATAAAGGCGCTATATAAATGCACCATTTACCATTTTACCCGATTAGGAGAACATAACCTTTATAACATTATTTTCATTTCCATTTGGTTAAGTATTCGTTGATTCCAGGTCAGCTCGCTCTCATCGTCTACTGAAATAATGAAATCTGGGAGACTTCAATCCAGTCGGGGGTAAGGGTTAAAATGATGTCTGAATGCCATCACACTGCGACTACCGGATAATTAGCCCATTCTGACCTGAGATCAGATTCTAAAAATGTCTATTACATCCTGACAGTTTCATTATTAACCCATTCTGACCTGAGATCAGATTCTAAAAGTGTCTTCGATTTTTCAAAAATAGCAGACCTACAAGCTCGTATCGCGCCACTCGGTGGCGCGATATGAGCTTGTAGATCTGCTATTTTTCAATAGCTAAAGCATAACATGATGCCAACACCAAAATGGGTGCCCGGTCAGAATGGGTTAGAGTAGATAATCGGTTGAGGTGAGCCTCATACTGGGAACGAAGGGCGAATCGGACCCATAATTGGCCCGATTATTCCTACGGCAAGGAGCAAGTACTACGAGACATTTACTCACTACTGTACTCAAGTCCAATTTTGGTACTTTTATTTAGTATTTCCAATTTTCTATACTTTTCATTCTAATCCACTTCATCACAGAGGCAAATATTGTAATTTTACTCTACTATAATTATTTGAAAACTTTAGTTATAGTTACTGTGTAGATCATTATTACACAACATGCATTGACCACTTCAGCCCTTATTTAATTGCTATTTGAAAATAGACAAATAAGACAATCTACATTCTACAAGCTCACTGACAACACTGCACAACATCTGCTATTTTTTTTTGCCATAGCCAGGTGGTGTCTTCAAGAGACAAGAAGGTGGCTGCACGCACAAAGTGCCAATACTTTATTTTTGGACGCAGAGTAAAAAGAAAAGATATCTTCTTCGGCGTATCCTATATGTTGGATGTTTGTGTCCAAACATTTGAACAGCCATTTGTGCAGGCATCCTTGCCTTTGTGCGCACGCACAAACGCACAAACAAACAAGCACACGCACGCAGCCTGACCAGCCTGTCAAGGTAAAGAGTTTTACATGCGTCATCTAACCTCCTCCATCCACCAGCCCAGTGGCCTTGTGGTTAGAGTGTCCGCCCTGAAACTGGGAGGTTGGGGTTTGATCCCCGACCGGGTCATACCAAAGACTGTAAAAACGGGACCCAACGCCTCCCTGCTTGACACTCCACATCAATGGGTTGGATTGGGGGGGTCAAATATACTAACCAAATGATTCCCGAGCGCGTGTCTCACCGCAGATGGATCAAATGCGGAGAACAAATTTCACTGAGGTAACGCGTGTGACAAATCGTACGACTTTGACTTTGACTTTATCTCTCCTCCCTCCATGCAGCGTCCATTGTGATCGGGAAGTGGTGGTGTGAGATGGAACCGTGTCTGGAGGGAGAGGAGTGCAAGACTCTGCCCGACAACTCCGGATGGATGTGCTCCTCTGGAAACAAGATCAAAACCACCAGGGTGAGAACTCACATCCGCCGTGCCACACAAACGCACACCTTCCCACTTAAAGCGGCACACATCTATATGCACAGGGTTCGATTTTCTTGCATGGCCGTGGGTTGGTGGAGCTGGGGGAGGTTAATCCATTCTGACCTGAGATCAGATTCATACGAGGTTTCCGCCGGACACACACTGGTCTGATGAACCCATTCTGACCTGAGATCAGATTCTAAAAATGTCAGTCGTTCTTAGATTTTTCTAAAAATAGCAGACCTACAAGCTCGTATCGCGCCACTCGGTGGCGCGATATGAGCTTGTAGATCTGCTATTTTTAAATAGCTAAAGCATAACATGATGCTGACACCAAAATGGGTGCCCGTTCAGAATGGGTTAATCCACGGCCTCTGCTTGTGATATCTCCAACCTCTGGTCGTTAATCTTTATGTTATATCCCTGCCTCCGGGCAGACTGAATAAAATATATTTCCTTCGAGGGAAATGGAGACAGTCTGATATGGTTAATATGTATGTTTGATGAGTTCTCGCAATTTCTTAAATGTATTCTCACCATATTAAAAAGAGTACTTACTGTAGTTCACCCCAATCGCACACCCCATGAAGCCTTCAATTCATGGAGATTAGAAGTCATTTTTTTGGGTGAACTACTCCTTTAACGCTGGTGTGCGAACTTTTCACCCCATTTTTGTCCTTCTTCAAATCGAACCCAGTGTATGCATGCACAGACCTAGACAAACACATGCAAAGGCAAGCATGCGTGCACGCACACGCAAACGCACATGCGCACACACACACACAACACACGTGTGTGTGCGCGCACTCACTGACACACGTGCGCACACACTACTGCACTTGCACACAGACACACAAACGCACACCACACCACCACATTCACAAAGCAGTGCATCTGAAGTAACAGGCAGTTTTCCCTGTGCTACAAATCAACCTCTCTTCTTTTACTTAAGAGGAAGTCAGTGGCAGAAGAAGAAACCACATTTTGCTGCTTTGATACGGACTGACTATAGCACGGCTCCTCTGCCACCTGCCTGCTATACATTTAACCTGCGAGTTGCCGGGCGGCCTGCCAGTCAGTCGAGATCAAGCACGGGGCGCTTTAAAACATGCGTGTAAAAAAAAAAAAAAGGTTGCACAAAAAGCCTGCGGTGTGTGAAAGACACACATGTAATGTATGGCCACGCTCTCGTTAAATGAGAGGTGAATTCCCGTCTGCTGCGGCCGGGCGACCGTTCCGGGGGTCCTTCCTCTGTAAAACAACAAATATAGACCCACGGCAATAAACGGCCTGCTGCCTCGGGTCACGAACCTCACAAAGAGAAAGTTAACAACCGCATCGTATCATTTCTTTTTTTCCTACCCCCGACCCTGTCAAGGGAGAGACACTGAGCGACGGCCTATGCAAATCACGGAGGGAGTTAAGTCCCCAAAGTCAGCAGTCCGGCACTCCATGACAGGTTGATCACCCAATTTGTATTCATTCGATTGAGTCCCCCCCACCCCCCACCACCTCCCCACCTCACCACCCTTCACACTGCGACCAACAGCGCCCCATCCCTCTCAGCACTCCGCCTGCATTCTCTCAGTAGCTTGGTGGCCATGACTTTGAATAGAAGGAGAGACTAATGTGTCGGCAGGGGAAAAAAAAAAAAAAAAAAACGGGTGGCGGGGACGCCGGCAGCCGGTGAAGGTTAGACCACATGGGGCTTCCCAAGGTTGTTCCGCCTGCTTATATAGATATAAAAGCCATTTCCCCCCCCCCGAATCCCACCACCTCACCCCAGGCTTTCAATTGTGGGGGAAAGAAGTTGACCGAGTGGGGCTTCTTTTTTTTTTTACCAGCCTGTCAAGGTAAGGAGCATCACTCGCTTCACCCTAAAATAATTGCATCTCTGATTCGACATGCATTCACTTTGCACAGTTGGAAGACAATTCAGGTTAAAAAACAGCTAGATTGTATTAGATATAAAGCCCATTGATTTCCCCTTATATTCTCCAGAGATGTACTATAGTAGTTTAGACGGCAGATATCGGAACATAAATAGAAAAGTTATTAAGCCCTATAGCCCTAAAGTGAGTGGATTCTATCAGTACGTTATAACAGGAGACAGCCGATAGAGGCATAGAGCTGCTTTTCTACACTGTAAAATCTTGAGTGTTTAGTTAACTCAAGGGTGTGCAAGTGGAACCGAATGGACACACTTAGAAGTCCATTTGGTTCCATTTGTTCACTCTCAGAGTCACATGAAAACGCTCTGGATTTCACTGCGTGCGTACCCAATATACACGTGTCCTTTTCTCTTGACCCCTCTCTTTGCAGAACACCCAGCCATACTCCCCCTTTTAGCTTCCGGAAGCAAAATGCAGAGGATGCTTCAACAGAAATTGAGCTGCATTCTTGCTTCTGTAAAGGTTAGTCTCTCTCTCTCTCAAGCCGTTCTCTTTGTTTTCTTTTCCTTTTATTTTCTCCCCCTCTCTCTCTTTTCACACCATCATTGTGTGCAGTGCACTTCAGTGTCGAGCCATAGGACTGAGAGCGACTCACGTTCTCGTTTAACCCAAACACTCCAGCCAGAAAACCAAAACAATCATGGGTGTGTTTACATGCTGTGCATGATTAGGCAGGCGTGACACAAATGCAGAACACCGCGCCGCGCTGCCCTCGCCAGAAAGGAGGGGTAAAAAAAGAAAATCGCCGGCAAAACACTTGCAAAGGGATTTTGACGCAATTCTGTGTAAACTGACTCAAGAAAATATGGTAGTCACTGTATAGCAGGCAGAACTAACTAGCTATAGCTGACTAACTGGCACATGCAGAGCACACACACACACACACACACGTGTGCACACACAGCAAGCCAGGTCCAGGTTCCAGCCCTGATTAGAACATACGCCGTCTCAGATCAGGGTGTAATGACAGGATCAGTTCTCGTCTCCCTTTCATAGCCCCCTTTGTTCCATGTCCTGTTTTTCGCTATCGGTCACTGTGCGGGTTTGATTACAGCGCCTTGTACCAGTCTGCCAATCCCATTATGCACTACTAATCTGTGACACGCTCACTCAGTCACTGCTCCTGTGTGTGTGTGTGTGTGTGTGCGCACACGTGTGTGTGGCTTGGAGACCCCTGGGCATGCCTCCTCCTCCCACTCATTGTGTGGGCCTGGTATCGGAGAGAGCCCTCGGTGTCCGGATCCCCCCATACGAGGGTCTTAGCTTATATAGGCACAGCTATCAGTGGACAGCACAGAAGCACAGACTGCAGCAGCACATGAAAAGGCCTTTTATATTCTGCTCTCTCTTTTTAACCCATTCTGACCTGAGATCAGATTCATACGAGGTTTCCGCCGGACACACACTGGTCTGATGAACCCATTCTGACCTGAGATCAGATTCTAAAAATGTCAGCCGCTCTTCGATTTTTCAAAAATAGCAGACCTACAAGCTCGTATCGCGCCACTCGGTGGCGCGATATGAGCTTGTAGATCTGCTATTTTTAAATAGCTAAAGCATAACATGATGCTGACACCAAAATGGATGCCCGTTCAGAATGGGTTAAATGAGCATCCCTCATTCAGCCACGGCTTTCAGTCTGAAATGGCCTCATTTGTGGTTCGTCGTGTCTCACACACACACCGACACACACACACACAGGCCGCACTAAAGAACTCAGAGCACAACAATTGTTTTATTGTCGTTTGTGATTCCTTCTTCATATATTTCACCCGTAGGGTTCCCCCTAGTGAAGCCCTTTTGTCAGGCCAGCGTGTGTGCACACACACGTGCACTCGCACACATGTGCAGTCTTGCACACGCACGCACACACACGTGCATGCGGGCACACACACACAGGAAGACCAAAAAAAAACATGTACGCGTGTCATCTGTCATAGAAATGTTGGCATGAAAGTGAGGTGCGGGCAAAAAGGCAGTGCTTGACGGCCGTGTTCTCTCTCTTCTTGTCTCTCTCTTTGTGTCTTTCAGAGAGGGAACCCTGTTCTGTAGAGGCAGACAAAGGCAGGCCCTTTTGTATGGGTGGAGAGTCACAGTGAGATGAGAGCGAGGCTGGCTGGCTGGGCTCCACCTTCCAAAATACAGATCTACACATTATCCGCTCCGCTGGCTAAATAGATCAATGCCCTTTCTGCTCCTGACAAACTGGTTACACTCCTCGACAGAGAGAGAGGGACCGAAAGGGGGGGGGGGGGGGGGGGGAGAGAGAGAGAGATAAACACACACTCTCACACACACACACACACACACACAGAGAGAGAGAAAGGTAGAGTGAGACACTACTTGTAGAGAGACCCCTGAATCAGCTCCGTTTCTTTTTAATGAAAAGATAACTATTATGTGTACCTACGTACTGTGTCAAATACATCACGCTTCAGTTGCAAACTCACTCCCTAAATGCCATACAAAATGTCATCAGATCGTCATCATCATTATCATCATCATGTAGACTATATAATGTCTCAGGACACTATCTTTGCACCGCACTCATCGTTGCACAGGAATTAGTTTAATTTAATTAAGTGCAGCACTTTGGTGAACTTCACAACGGCTCGACTGGCTGAACCCCTGCGGAGAAGCTCATGCAGTGGAACAGTCCCAGCTATATTTGTCACGCGCTGATTTTCCAGTATCACCACCAGTCACACACTATTTATTTCGGTTGCTCATCGAGCCACATGTCCCCTGATTAGTCTGAGCAGAGGCCACCTTTTCAAGCAAATCACAGTACGGTACACACTCTAGCGTGGGATGTGGCCCATCTGTGTGTCTGTCTGTTTCAGAGCAAAAAAGTGACCTGCCGGCAGATGCATCTCTGTCTAATTTGTCGAATTGGGAACTCTGCAGTCGATCAAAAATGAACTCCGCGTCGGCCGTGCCACATCCAATATGGTGTCATCTGCTCCCCCCTGTCGATTCCCGTTTAGTGAGACATTTGCCTCCAACCTCATGTCTGGTGTAATTTCTGTCATGAAAGACAATCGCAAGTGCCATTGTGACGGGCGACTTATGAAGCCCCATTTATCCCATTCTGAACGGGCACCCATTTTGGTGTCGGCATCATGTTATGCTTTAGCTATTGAAAAATAGCAGATCTACAAGCTCATATCGCGCCACCGAGTGGCGCGATACGAGCTTGTAGGTCTGCTATTTTTGAAAAATCGAAGAACGACTGACATTTTTTTAATCTGATCTCAGGTCAGAATGGGTCGATCAGACCAGTGTGTTGTCCAGTGGAAACCTGGTATGAATCTGATCTCAGGTCAGAATGGGTTATACTGAGTTGCGCGGGCGGTGCTATAGAACTGCCATTTCTGCGATGACAAGAATAGCCGACAAGCTTCAGAAATGCAAAAAAAAAGTCAGTTGTAATAATGAGAGCAGTCAGGACTTCTGACAATACCCAGGTTGTCCTACTTATGACATTGTAATACCAGCGTACGGCTGGAGAGGTTCATTCATTTCATCATTCCAAGTAATACTGATTCATTTATACCTGTTCTTTTCTCTATTTCTTTGTCAATGTTACATTAAATGGATTTTTTTTTTTTTTTTCTAAATTTTCATCCCACGATTTTGTAACCCAGTTTTTCTTTTCACCCAGTGCCAATTATCTAATGTAATCCTGGGCGCTACACTTCCTCTGCCAACCTGGGGGGGGGGGGGCAGCGGACTGACCTCATGCCTCCTTCTATGCATGAGGAGTCCAAGCTGCTTCTTTTCACCCGACAGAGGGGAATTTCCCCGGCCGGACGTAGCGCGTGGAAGGGACACGTTATTCCGACCAGTTCCTTTCCCCTCCATCAGGCGCCCCGGCTGGCCATTAAATGGATCTTGATGTATCCTGTCGGCCAAAGAGTCTTCTGTTTTTAGGGGGTCATTCCTTCGGTGTTGTTTTGAACAAGCTCCTTTGCAGAACCAAATTGATTTGTTCAACATGAAACCAGGGGGGGGGGGGGGGGGGGGGGGGAAGAGAGAGAGTGGGGGGAGGTTGGGTTGGCAGTGTTTGCTTTAACCCATTCTGACCGGGCACCCATTTTGGTGTCGGCATCATGTCATGCTTTAGCTATTGAAAAAATAGCAGATCTACAAGCTCATATCGCGCCACCGAGTGGCGCGATACGAGCGTGTAGGTCTGCTATTTTTTGAAAAATCGAAGAACGACTGACATTTTTAGAATCTGATCTCAGGTCAGAATGGGTTCATCAGACCAGTGTGTGTCCGGCGGAAACCTCGTATGAATCTGATCTCAGGTCAGAATGGCTTAAATTCCTCCACTATGGGCAATTGTCCTTGGCTCCTTTTTACTAACTGAGGCACAAGTAAATTGCAGTTTAATGCAGCCAACGTATTAGCATGCAGACGGCTTAGTTGGCCGAGCAAAGACGCGATAGGCAGGAAATCCTTTAGAAATCCACTATACCTGCTACCTGGCTGCACCATTCATTTAGCCCATTCTGACCGGGCACCCATTTTGGTGTTAGCATCATGTTATGCTTTAGCTATTTAAAAATAGCAGATCTACAAGCTCATATCGCGCCACCGAGTGGCGCGATACGAGCTTGTAGGTCTGCTATTTTTGAAAAAAATCGAAGAACGACTGACATTTTTAGAATCTGATCTCAGGTCAGAATAGGTTCATCAGACCAGTGTATGTCCGGCGGAAACCTCATATGAATCTGATCTCAGGTCAGAATGGGTTAGAGAGACGTGTAGGACAAACCAGAGCAGAGGACAGTCTCTCTCTCTCTCTCTCTCTCTCTCACACATCCATACGCATGTGGTTTTGAAATAACAGCGATTTGCATACAGCTCCCTCCGCTCCCCGCTAACAAACCTCTGGTGGATTGTGTCCGGGGGAAAGTGAGCCGTAATGGCAGCCCCTTTGCTTTGTACGGCACGCTCTCGTTCTGGCAGAGAGGCCACTCTCTGCCTGGGATCAGATTCATACCAGGTTTCCACTGGACAACACACTGGTCTGATTAACCCATTCTGACCTGAGATCAGATTCTAAAAATGTCAGTCGTTCTTTGATTTTTCAAAAATAGCAGACCTACAAGCTCGTATCGCGCCACTCGGTGGCGCGATACGAGCTTGTAGATCTGCTATTTTTCAATAGCTAAAGCATAACATGATGCTGACACTAAGAGAGAGAGAGAGAGAGAGAGAGATTGCATTGACAGGAGAAAACGACACACTGTACTACGTTTATTTAGAGAACACATGGTAGAACAACTATTTCAACGAGTATGGTGTCATTTCCAACGAGGAATGAAGTCAGTACTGTCGTGTTGTTTCCTCATGGGTGCTTGTTGTGAGACACACAAACATTACATCATGCCAAGTAAGCTGAGTAATTCTGTCTGCTCCAAAAGTGTGTCCACGCTCGCGGAAACGCTGTGTTTTTCGTCGGGTAACAATTTATTGCACACACTGACTGACTCCAGGTAAGCGCTTGGCTGACCGCAGGCACTCCAGTATAGCCTTCAATGCATCACGCCTGAGAGCCTCCAAGTCCATGTGAGCTACATGCTGTCAAATTAACCCATTCTGACCTGAGATCAGATTCTAAAAACGTCAGTCGTTCTTCGATTTTTTTCAAAAATAGCAGACCTACAAGCTCGTATCGCGCCACTCGGTGGCGCGATATGAGCTTGTAGATCTGCTATTTTTCAATAGCTAAAGCATGATGCCGACACCAAAATGGGTGCCCGGTCAGAATGGGTTAACTACAGTACATTATCCCCAGCGTCCGTTTGTGTAGGGCCTGTCGTTATATGAGTGAACATTTTCAAAATGTTTCTGTACATTTCAAAGAATGTCCAAAACAATTTGGAATAAAAAATAAAAGTAGTGAATATAGCTGATGCGTTGCATTGTGTGGGTTATTTTCACTACTTGTCGTCATACAAAACGTATATACTAATATATACTAAACTAATAATAACTAACCAATAAGACATATCGCACGCACACGCACACACACACACGCACACGCACACACACGCTCGCACACACACGCACACACACACACACACACACACACACACACACACACGTATGCAAAAAGAAGCCCCAGGTTATCCTTACTTACAGCAGCAGAAAATCTTTCATACGTAAAGACTGAGGAACAGAGCTGCAGTGGTTCGTGGATCTCTGGAACCAGGCTGTAGTGATTTATACAGTACGTGAACTTCCGGGGGGGGGGGGGGGGGAAGAGAGAGAGTGGGGGGAGGTTGGGTTGGCAGTGTTTGCTTTAACCCATTCTGACCGGGCACCCATTTTGGTGTCGGCATCATGTCATGCTTTAGCTATTGAAAAAATAGCAGATCTACAAGCTCATATCGCGCCACCGAGTGGCGCGATACGAGCGTGTAGGTCTGCTATTTTTTGAAAAATCGAAGAACGACTGACATTTTTAGAATCTGATCTCAGGTCAGAATGGGTTCATCAGACCAGTGTGTGTCCGGCGGAAACCTCGTATGAATCTGATCTCAGGTCAGAATGGCTTAAATTCCTCCACTATGGGCAATTGTCCTTGGCTCCTTTTTACTAACTGAGGCACAAGTAAATTGCAGTTTAATGCAGCCAACGTATTAGCATGCAGACGGCTTAGTTGGCCGAGCAAAGACGCGATAGGCAGGAAATCCTTTAGAAATCCACTATACCTGCTACCTGGCTGCACCATTCATTTAGCCCATTCTGACCGGGCACCCATTTTGGTGTTAGCATCATGTTATGCTTTAGCTATTTAAAAATAGCAGATCTACAAGCTCATATCGCGCCACCGAGTGGCGCGATACGAGCTTGTAGGTCTGCTATTTTTGAAAAAAATCGAAGAACGACTGACATTTTTAGAATCTGATCTCAGGTCAGAATAGGTTCATCAGACCAGTGTATGTCCGGCGGAAACCTCATATGAATCTGATCTCAGGTCAGAATGGGTTAGAGAGACGTGTAGGACAAACCAGAGCAGAGGACAGTCTCTCTCTCTCTCTCTCTCTCTCTCACACATCCATACGCATGTGGTTTTGAAATAACAGCGATTTGCATACAGCTCCCTCCGCTCCCCGCTAACAAACCTCTGGTGGATTGTGTCCGGGGGAAAGTGAGCCGTAATGGCAGCCCCTTTGCTTTGTACGGCACGCTCTCGTTCTGGCAGAGAGGCCACTCTCTGCCTGGGATCAGATTCATACCAGGTTTCCACTGGACAACACACTGGTCTGATTAACCCATTCTGACCTGAGATCAGATTCTAAAAATGTCAGTCGTTCTTTGATTTTTCAAAAATAGCAGACCTACAAGCTCGTATCGCGCCACTCGGTGGCGCGATACGAGCTTGTAGATCTGCTATTTTTCAATAGCTAAAGCATAACATGATGCTGACACTAAGAGAGAGAGAGAGAGAGAGAGAGATTGCATTGACAGGAGAAAACGACACACTGTACTACGTTTATTTAGAGAACACATGGTAGAACAACTATTTCAACGAGTATGGTGTCATTTCCAACGAGGAATGAAGTCAGTACTGTCGTGTTGTTTCCTCATGGGTGCTTGTTGTGAGACACACAAACATTACATCATGCCAAGTAAGCTGAGTAATTCTGTCTGCTCCAAAAGTGTGTCCACGCTCGCGGAAACGCTGTGTTTTTCGTCGGGTAACAATTTATTGCACACACTGACTGACTCCAGGTAAGCGCTTGGCTGACCGCAGGCACTCCAGTATAGCCTTCAATGCATCACGCCTGAGAGCCTCCAAGTCCATGTGAGCTACATGCTGTCAAATTAACCCATTCTGACCTGAGATCAGATTCTAAAAACGTCAGTCGTTCTTCGATTTTTTTCAAAAATAGCAGACCTACAAGCTCGTATCGCGCCACTCGGTGGCGCGATATGAGCTTGTAGATCTGCTATTTTTCAATAGCTAAAGCATGATGCCGACACCAAAATGGGTGCCCGGTCAGAATGGGTTAACTACAGTACATTATCCCCAGCGTCCGTTTGTGTAGGGCCTGTCGTTATATGAGTGAACATTTTCAAAATGTTTCTGTACATTTCAAAGAATGTCCAAAACAATTTGGAATAAAAAATAAAAGTAGTGAATATAGCTGATGCGTTGCATTGTGTGGGTTATTTTCACTACTTGTCGTCATACAAAACGTATATACTAATATATACTAAACTAATAATAACTAACCAATAAGACATATCGCACGCACACGCACACACACACACGCACACGCACACACACGCTCGCACACACACGCACACACACACACACACACACACACACACACACACACGTATGCAAAAAGAAGCCCCAGGTTATCCTTACTTACAGCAGCAGAAAATCTTTCATACGTAAAGACTGAGGAACAGAGCTGCAGTGGTTCGTGGATCTCTGGAACCAGGCTGTAGTGATTTATACAGTACGTGAACTTCCGCTTAGACCGTGTCTTACATATTCTACAACTTACGTGGCTGTCCTTGACAGCGATTACGCGTTGATGCCTCATCACATACAAATACCACGAGGGCCCAAAGCTAATACACTATATTCTAACTGCAGCCGCCATCACGTATGCACACACCGTTTCACCGAGAAAACAGAATCAGGACGCTCAATATACCCGGCTCAAGGTTTCACAATGTGAAATCTGTCCGGTTTCTGTGCCTGAATATATAAGAGTCCCTGAACCAGAGTCACGGAGAGACCCAGACTCCACAGCGGGGCCAAAGTAATTTTTACTGGGGCTGGAGGAAAATCCTCTGCCCTGATTGGCTGCAGGCTTGTGTACGAGCGCGCAGCGGAGAGGGGGTCATGCCGTGGTAAAAACCAGTGTGAGATAAAACCAGAAATATGCCACGGTGACAGCGCATATATATACACACAGCATGGAAACACACCAGGGTGACAGGCAGCGCATATATACACACAGCATGGAAACACACCAGGGTGACAGGCAGCACATATATACACACAGCATGGAAACACACCACGGTGACAGGCAGCACATATATACACACAGCATGGAAACACACCAGGGTGACAGGCAGCGCATATATACACACAGCATGGAAACACACCAGGGTGACAGGCAGCGCATATATACACACAGCATGGAAACACACCAGGGTTACAGGCAGCACATATATACACACAGCATGGAAACACACCACGGTGACAGGCAGCACATATATACACACAGCATGGAAACACACCAGGGTGACAGGCAGCGCATATATACACACAGCATGGAAACACACCAGGGTGACAGGCAGCGCATATATACACACAGCATGGAAACACACCAGGGTTACAGGCAGCACATATATACACACAGCATGGAAACACACCAGGGTTACAGGCAGCGCATATATACACACAGCATGGAAACACACCAGGGTGACAGGCAGCACATATATACACACAGCATGGAAACACACCAGGGTTACAGGCAGCACATATATACACACAGCATGGAAACACACCAGGGTTACAGGCAGCGCATATATACACACAGCATGGAAACACACCAGGGTGACAGGCAGCACATATATACACACAGCATGGAAACACACCAGGGTGACAGGCAGCACATATATACACACAGCATGGAAACACACCAGGGTTACAGGCAGCGCATATATACACACAGCATGGAAACACACCAGGGTGACAGGCAGCACATATATACACACAGCATGGAAACACACCAGGGTGACAGGCAGCGCATATATACACACAGCATGGAAACACACCAGGGTGACAGGCAGCGCATATATACACACAGCATGGAAACACACCAGGGTTACAGGCAGCGCATATATACACACAGCATGGAAACACACCAGGGTTTTTTATTGTGTTATGTGCCCTCATATACCAAGTATATAGATCAGTGGTTCCCTAAGGTGGGGTCCGGGGACCCCCAGGGGTCCTTGAGTGAGTTCCAGGGGGTCCCCCAGCTAAATGATAGTTAAGAACCAAATGGACCTTTATGGGTCTGTAACTCTGAGAGAGTGTACAAATAGTACACTCTCAGAGTTAAATTAACTTTGATTTTACAATATAAATTGGGTCCCAGAGATATAGAGCCCATTACATTGAGGTCTGTCCGTAGCCTAACGCATGTCAAACTGGGGGTCCTTGAAATGAAAATGGCTGAAAATCACTGCTAGAACCGCGACAATCTTCTCTTATGGGGATCCTTTGGGCATATCTTTTCAAATGGGGGTCCACAGGAAAGTAAGTGTTCATTTGGGTGTCCTCGACGTGACAACGTTTGGGGAACCACTGGTATAGATGCAAGAAGACGCGCCTCCATTTCGGTGTTGATTCTGCTCACTAAAGCAGCAGACATAGCAGCGTAAAGCGGGGAGGTGAACGGGGGGCTGTATACAAAGCCTGCGTTGGTTCAAAAGAAACGTCTTTGAAAAAACACGCAGAAACGGAGTGAATTCCTCAGGGTTTAATCCTCGCACACTTGTATGCCTTTGTTCTGTCTAAGTGTATGTGTGTGTTTTCTCCCCCCCCCCCCCCCCCCCCCTCTCCTCTCCCCTTTCTGTGTGTTATACAGATTCATCCCAGGACCTAACAGAGAGCCCCCCCCCACCACCCCCACCCCTCCCCCCGCGGGGGGGCGGCGCCGTGCCAGCCCACTTCCTCCTCTCCTCTTCCCACACCCAACGGACTAGAACTATCACATGGTGACGGCCCCGCTGACTGGATTACCTGGAAGGATATCCGCCCCAGATAAAAAGAGCTTTGCCCATGTGGGTGCCAAGGATTTCAAAACCGGACGACTAATCCTCCCCATTTTTTTTGATCAATGAGCCCCGTGTTGTGGGGACTCGCTCCGCCGCGGCCAACATCCCAGCAAGCCTCCCAACGAACGCCCCCTTTCACCTCCTCCTCTCCCCTTCACAACTGAACACAGCTTAGTGGTGGGTTATTTAAAAGGTTGTATAAAAACATCACGTGAAGGCATTTTTGTCCTGCCTGGTCCGGCCCAATGGATATTAAACTGGCTGAGGAGCATATACAGTATACACGGATCTGACCATGAGGATCCAATGAGATTTGGGGCACGCACACACAAAGGCAGGACCATTCCTTGGATATCAATTGTTGTCGTTTGGTTTTTTGTCCCCTTCTTTCCATCTAATGTGGAAATCATCTCCCTTTTGAAGCGCCCACTATGGAATGCAGGCTTCATTGTGACTATTAAGGAGACTGCCCGGGGCTGTCTTATACAGTATATGGTACGGTATACACTGTTTGGATCTTGCCCACACTGGCCCGAGCCTCAGCAGCCGGGCGCCGCCGAGTTAAGTGACACTCTTGGACACCCTCAAACCGGTTTAACTTTTTATTTGTCGGCATGCTCTGTGTAAATTCATGAGCGCTTCTTTTCTTTGTACGTTAAGATACTTTGTGTATATATACATATATAAATACAGAACATATAAGGACAGAGTCGTTGAGCTGAAGATTCTGTTATAACACCCTAACATAGACTTTTACGAGGAGGTGGAACCCTATGATGGAGTACTGTATGGCCCCGTGACTACCCCCTGGTTTACAGAGCGCCGAGTAGGGCTGGGCAATATGGACTAAATTCAATATCACGATGACTCCGACCAAACACTCTTCTCCCTTTCAAATTGTCAGACATTTTCGAAAATGGCGAAAACAGCAGACCTATACACGCCGTCACAATGTGAAGCGTTGTGTGCTCGCAGATAAAGCTATTCTCGCTATTCTTGAAAAGTAAAAAAAAAAATAACAGTAAAGAATCACTAAAACCAGCAAAAGACAACACACTTATGCCACAATATTATGATATGCAAAACTCCCAGACGATATCTAAGTCATATATCGCGATATCCATACAATAGCGATATACGTTGCCCAGCCCTATCCAGAGGCTGTCGTCCATTCCTTAGTGTGTATAGTACAGCTCTGCAGTGTATAACAAAACGAAAAAAAGCATCATTGGATTCATGAAAATACTGGTCTCTAGTTTTACTCCATTCAGCAATGTCCTTGTTTATAAGCCAGAACATGCTTGTCGTCTCTGTGAAGCTCAACGACCACACTGTACAGAACAGAACGGCCTCGTGAAGGGACAAAACGGCATCAAAACGACCACCCCAGTGTCGAAAGGAAATGACATCCACCCGGGCCATAATCAAGACAGCGACCAGGTTTCTCTGACGTCGCCTTCTGTATAGAACTCGTGTCATGGACTTGCCTCTGTGGTGCCGAGGCATTGTTGTTCGGTTGTAGATCTCTCATCTCAAACACACCAGATTTCAGTAGACTTATTCGGATTGACATTAAGGAAAGTATTAGTCCAAATTGGAGAAAACTACAGGTAAAATAAACCCCAGTAGATAGAAGTACATTACATACATACAGTACAGCCTTATGAGAAATAAAAAGGTTTTCTATACTGATATTTACAGTGTGTCCCGTTCTTCAGCACCGATATTTGACACATGCTCGCGTTAAGACTACTTGATGTATCGTAATGTGTGGATGGAAGATGTTTGGAGTTCCATTTATATGATGTGTTAACATCGCGAACGCCATTCTCGCTTGAGTAAACAAGCAATCAGCAATGGCACAGAATGAGTATGAAAATGACTAGCAGGCACACACACACACACACACACACACACAATGCCGTGATTTTTCATTTACACAATTCCCTCGACGCCGGAGTGGATTTATCAAAATAGCACATTCAATTCATTCATGCAATTAGACCAAAGATTTCCAATATTGTGCCAGGGAAAATCCCTGATTAATCTCAACATCACACGCACACGCACACACACACACACACACACACACACACACACACACACACACACACACACACACACACACACACACACACACACACACACACACACACACACACCTTTCCAACTCCTCTCTCTCGCACTTGATGTAAGATTTGTTTCTTCTTTCCCCACAGACACACTAGTGTGTGTACATTAATCATTTAGGACTTTGGCTGGTGCTGTGGCGCCGGTGCCTCACTGAGCAGTCACAGAAGGTATGAGGACGACAGACACATCAATCTCCCAGCAGTCTTTGCCAGATCCATGCCTGGAAATATGCAGAACCAGAGTATGTTTTCTCCTCCGCAATGAGCCGTCGCCTTCTTTTGTTTTCTCCAATCTAATAGGATGCACTGTCCTGCAGTCTTATTGAGCTGGGCTGCACAGCCAGATGAGTACAAAACTGTAGGTGTGCGTGTGCGAGTGTGTGTGTTTGTGTGTGCGTCATGTGTGTGTGTGTGTGTGTGTGTGTGTCCACGCATCAGCACTTATTTCGTTTCCGCGAATGTACGTCGCTCCGTCTCATTCGCGATGTGGGTGCTGTATGATTAATTTTAAGAGTGAGCACATGCACCCACGCTTTGTGAGTAGTCACGTCTACCCACGGCACGCTGTGCAGATTATCCCTAAAAACAGCGACGGCTCCAGGAAATTGTGACTGGGTGGGACTAGAGCGGGGGCAAATTAATTTTGGTTTACATAGAAGTCAGTCAATTGGGTTTGTGGGAAGGGGGGGGGGGGGGGGGGCTTAGGGGAGGTAAGCCTCCAACAGCAGGGCTAAAGCCCCCCTGCTAGGAGACGTCCCTGCCTAAAAACAATTTTTTTATTATTATTCAAGTAGAATATCTCATCTCTTATAGTGGAACCGGAACAGATGGGTTCTTTAACCCATTCTGAACGGGCACCCATTTTGGTGTCAGCATCATGTTATGCTTTAGCTATTGAAAAATAGCAGATCTACAAGCTCATATCGCGCCACCGAGTGGCGCGATACGAGCTTGTAGGTCTGCTATTTTTTGAAAAATCGAAGAGCGACTGACATTTTAGAATCTGATCTCAGGTCAGAATGGGTTGATCAGACCAGTGTGTGTCCCAGCGGAAACCTCGTTATGAATCTGATCTCAGGTCAGAATGGGTTAATTCTCTTTCATACACTCGCTGCTCCGTCCAAACATGATGGAGTCTTGCTGTGCAGGGAGGTCCTGCTGCACGTTTCTGCGGAGCGGAACGGAACATGGCACACATACTGTAGATAGCAGGCCTCAGTTTCTCTCACACAACCCCCCCCCCCCCCCCCCCCCCCCCCCCACACACACACACACACACACACACACACAAGTTCCCCTCCTTCTGCAGGGCGTTTTGTGAGATCTCAGAAAAAAAGAGGCATCCGTCAAGTCACGCCGCCCCTCCCGGCGAGAGACAGCCGAGAGAGAGACAGCCGAGATGCCCACGTCAACCTGGACAGCTAATCTACAGTGCGACAGCAAGGACATTCTCTCTCTCTCTACTACTACACGCACCAGGACGGCTTGTTGTTGTGTTGCAATACCTAACTTAACGCATTCTGACCGGGCACCCATTTTGGTGTTGGCATCATGTCGTGCTTTAGCTATTGAAAAATAGCAGATCTACAAGCTCATATCGCGCCACCGAGTGGCGCGATACGAGCTTGTAGGTCTGCTATTTTTTGAAAAATCGAAGAACGACTGACATTTTTAGAATCTGATCTCAGGTCAGAATGGGTTGATCAGACCAGTGTGTGTCCAGTGGAAAACCTCGTATGAATCTGATCTCAAGGTCAGAATGGGTTAAGGATACACTATATCAACTTCCAAGGGTATCTGAAGTGAAAGCTACGGGCCCTGTCATTGAGCTGCATGAGGTTAACTTGGGGCAGGATGACATAATAACTTTACCTCAATAGTGTGCATGTATACACATTTTCAAACATCTTCAAAAATGGGAAGGAAGCAAGTCGAGAACTATGCAAGTTGGAAAAGTATGCCCCACCATCATGTAATGTTGTTATACAATTGACCTTGTGCAGACCGCGTCCATCTTGCCCAGCAAGGTGGCAACTATAGGTGCAACTTTTCCCATTGACAGCACATTAATCCAAACAGAAAGGTCCTGGCTAATTGTATGAATCAACATCAAACAAACAACGTCCAACATATTGCAGCTGTTCGAAAAGCTTGAATTATGGATATGTTTCATAAAAATCCATCATGTAGACATGTTATGAGCTAACTTCCTGTCAAGAAATATAGGCTACCCCCTTTTGGTGTTTTAAAATATTGTTATAATTTAGCTATTGAAAAATAGCAGATCTATAGAAGCTCATAGCGCGCCACTGAGTGGCGCTCTACAAGCTTGTAGGCCAAAATGGGTTAACCCATTCTGAACGGGCACCCATTTTGGTGTCAGCATCATGTTATGCTTTAGCTATTGAAAAATAGCAGATCTACAAGCTCATATCGCGCCACCGAGTGGCGCGCTACGAGCTTGTAGGTCTGCTATTTTTGAAAAATCGAAGAACGACTGACATTTTTAAAATCTGATCTCAGGTCAGAATGGGTTAATCAGACCAGTGTGTGTCCAGTGGAAAACCTCGTATGAATCTGATCTCAGGTCAGAATGGGTTAAAGTGCTTGTTGAATATCACTCAACGGCCCATGCGTATTACCACCCATGCATATACCACCCATGTTTATACTAATACCACCCATGCGTATTTGCACATGCAGGACGCAGCAGGAGGTCGTTTACTCATAAAGAGCAATTCCAAACTCTGACGCTTCATCTGCAAGGAAGTTCTTGACCAGGAAGTAGCTCATAACATCGTCTACGGTGGGTTTTTATTAAACAAACACTTTGCAGATAGAAAGAGGATAATTAAAGCTTTTCGTACAGCTCCAATCAATGCTGATGAGTTGTTTAATACAATTAGACAGGACTTTTCTTGTTTGGATGAATGGGCTGTCAATGGGAAGTTGCGCCTAGTTAGCACCTTGCTGGCAAGATGGATGCGGTTTGCATAAGTTCAATACCCATCGTACCCGTGTGTCTGTTTTATACGCTCGGAATTCTGTGTCAGGCATGCCCAAATATGGAGTCTATGCCAGTCTTTGATGTCATGTTGTTCACATCAGCGTAATCCATAAGGGGATTTGTGGTTCTATCTAGATCCTTCGATTATTGAAGAATAATATTCTATGATTTACCAAATTAATTAATGAAAAGGCCTGGAATGGCAGAAAAGACGCAGTTAATGAGACAACACTTATGTCATGTCACGATATATTACCAAATGCAAAATCCCTCGATATCACAGTAATATTCATAGATAGCCCAGTCCATAATCTACTAAATGCTTAAATTATAAATTGTTATAGCTACCTGAAGAAACAGTTTCTCCAAATAGCTATAGGAATGAATCTGGCCCCCCTGTGTCCTCTCCTGCCCCCGATGTCCCCCCAAACCCCCCCCCCCTCCCCCCATGCTTTATTGCATCCATATTTCTTAATAATTTAGCAGAGAAACCTATAATCTTTTGAAAGGGCATAACTCTTGGCCTCAGGGAGTTTGCTGTCCATCATCAAAGTCATTATGACCGTCACTCTGAATGTCAACCTATTCTCTGAAGTCCACCGGGCAGGCTCTCCTAAGCAGCGCTCAAAAGCATTAATGACCATGAAACTCTGTCCAAATGATCACAGTTTGGCGGCCTGGCACGTAACACTTTAATGGGTACTTATTAGCAGAAAGCCGTTCGGTGTGAAATGTGCCTGTAAGGACGGAACGTCAGACCAAGTTATGTCCGAGCAATTTTCAAAGCCAATTTTTCATCACGAAAAGAGACGAGTAAAAAGTTTTATTGGCATTGTTATTGCCACTTGCCACTCTGCAGTGTCAGTGCAGAGCTCGAGCTGTGATAATGAGCGGGATCTAACAACCACAGTCCAACTTCTGCAAAGACCAAAGCGAAAGATGGCCAGAGTTCAGATTACCACAATATTACACAGTGCCACAAATGGACCCTCAGGATTCTGCAGAGCACAGCGATATCCGTGACAAACTTTTTTAAAGTTTTGCAGCGTTTCAGGCGCTCACCATGAACTACCCGAACAATATCATAACAGAGCACAAAACAGATTGCTGCCCTGTTGCAACACCATTGTTTGTGACAAATGCATGCACACTCTAATGGACATGCAATACATCACTGTCCGACTCCCATGACACTTGCGCCATGCCCGCCAACTGCAAAACACACTTCACAGCCAAAATGACTTGCCAGTCCAGGACTGTCAGCAGTCATCATAATGATAATTCATTTCTCCACCCTTTTCCCCTGTGCACCTTATTTTCTCTCCGCCGCCCGGAACCACAGTCAACCCAGAACCCTGCACCTCTGTGATGGTGCGGGGTCGAACAATGAGATCCATCACGTTCCTCGCGAATGGCTGTGTGTTCTGTTATTCCGTACTATATGACAGGACTCGGGTCCCACCGGGGGGGGCACTGGCGCCAGCCAAGAAGACAGACCGGTCGACCGAGGAGATTTCAAAACGTCACTGTTGCCCATTAAACAGAGAGCCTTTTTCAAGGGGGAACCAAAATGGGACCCGTATCTCCGAGAGTATAAATGGAACCAAATGGAACCCTTTGGGGTC
Source organism: Protomyctophum parallelum (assembly GCF_964188405.1). NCBI lineage: Eukaryota > Metazoa > Chordata > Actinopteri > Myctophiformes > Myctophidae > Protomyctophum > Protomyctophum parallelum. The sequence goes on from NC_139703.1 coordinate 2,575,562, forward strand.
TATTTTTCCCCCATCCCTCCATTTTTGCACACCGTCAGAGTTATGGATTTGACTGTGTGGGGCACACAACGTCACCACCGCCACAGTACGGTTCTCGCTTGTCTGTCACTTAAGATTGAATGACCCGGAGCTGCCGTCCCCGCATGAGGGAGGCGGGGAGGGGGGCGAGGGATGAGGGAGAGCGGGGAGCTAATATGTTGTGTTGAGCCTGAGGGAGACGTGCACAAGCACGCCGCGTGTTATCACGAGTCACCGTTTATTTCAGCATTACTGCACAGCGTGTTCTCCACTGTAGGTAACGCTGCCAGCTCTTAACTTTCATTTGCTGCACATTCCGAGACCAGCGATACTTTACCGGCGGTAGGTAATTTACAAATACAAATTAACAAAATTAATGAAACAGAAAAAATGTTCCCCAAGGCCATGGCAGGTATCAAATAAAATAATGTTATGAGAAAAGTATGCCGAGCATGTCAACAGTGTCGGATTTGGATGTCTTCCCCCATTCAAAAGCCGGCAGTAGGACCTGTATTAATCCTGTAGGGATATTCAATTTGAGCCTCAGCCCAGCTGATGGCTACTCAGATGGTCATGGACTCATGACGACGACATTGAGGTTGCCCTGCAGTGTCGTCGAGATACATCACAGTACAATTTCATTATCCGATCAATATTCATATCAGACCTCATAACGGATCATAGCTGACATTGCAGTCTGTTAATGCATGGCTGGACTCATGTGGTCAAACCCACTGTCTTACATAATCAATTCCAGCGACGGAGAGTTGAATGACAGATCACCATGTTCAGAAGCTCAGGGAGCTGCACTGAGTGGCTGGGCTGCAGTTTGGCTGTCTGAGTCTGTCGTTTATTTATGCCATTCTGACCTGAGATCAGATTCATACGAGGTTTCCACTGGACACACATTGGTCTGATTGACCCATTCTGACCGGAGATCAGATAAAAAAAAATGTCAGTCGATTTTTCAAAAATAGCAGACCTACAAGCTCGTAGCGCGCCACTCGGTGGCGCGATATGAGCTTGTATATCTGCTATTTTTCAATAGCTAAAGCATAACATGATAACACCAAAATGGGTGCCCGGTCAGAATGGGTTATGCAAATAAGGGAGCCTGTGGTTGTTCAATTCATAAGTCTGTCAAGCGTTTCATTTTTAAGGGGCCAGTTCCTTAGCCACAAAAAATGCACACCATCCTAAACCATACATTTTGATGAGTTATTCCGACCTCTCAGTTGAAGTTTTGGGTGAATCTAAATAAGAGGCTAAATCTCATCAAATGGTGGTCCGTGGCTCAAATGCAGAATAAATAATAGCAAGGCCTTGATATGAATAGGGTTGAAAACCACTGCAATATAATTGTGAAACATGATAGAAACATGATTCTGTCAAAGTTGTATTTAACATACTGTACATTGTGTATAAGCTTTTGCATTAACTGGATGTTTCTTCAGTGGTGCCTTGCAAATTGGATCACTGCCATGTCCATTAAGAGGGTTCACCAGAATGTCTTGGCCAGGGTAAACACCATTATCATCCTTAATGGCAACTTCATCTGCACACAGAGTAATGAAATGAATAAGACCGAATAGAGACAGATAACTTCTTGGTCATAAAAACAGCAGCTGTCAGCTTATAAACATGAAATGATGGTGCAACCGTGGGCCATATCAGTGCTGACTTCTGTCTTTATTGATCCTCGTGCGGGGCGTGGACATCAAGACGTCTCTTTGATAATCTTGGGAGTCCTGAAGTTCATTTTCATCAAAAGCCTGCCTTTCCTCCTCCTCCAAGCAGTTTTATGGATTTCACCTTGCACCACTTTTCAGGAAAGATTCCTGAGATTAACCTCTTTATTAATTCATTACCTTTCTTTTTCTCCCTGCTGTGTGCTATATCTCCCCTCCAGGGTGTATAGCCCAAAAGGTTTGTTTAATCTGTTGGATTTGGCTCTGAGCCAGTTTCACCTGTCCTTCAAATGCACAAAAATATGTAAAAAGGCTGCTGAATAATTAAGTACTTCAATTAATTAAGTGAAAGTACCAATGCCACAATACAAAGAAAATACCCTGTCACAAGTAAAATGTGCAAAGGTATTAGCATCAATATACGTAGGCGTCATCAAAGTAAAAGCAGTTAATTATTTCACGATTTGCCAAATGTTCTAAAAAATAGCCGATCTCAGCTATTTTTCTGAATAGCCAAAGTATAATAGGACTTAAGTACATACAGTAGGCTACTTGAGTGCTACTTGAGTAAATGTACTAAGTTACTTAACAACACTGAGCAACCAGTTATGCTGCATAAATTATGAAGTGTTATTCATACAATAGCCTGGCCCAGCCTGTGTGAATTCTGGTCTAGAGGGCCAACACAGATGGTGGACTCTCCGCCCCCTCCTCCCCTCTGTAGAAAACAGCTGAGAACACTGGCATCACCAAAATGGGAGCGACGTACCTCTGCACCGTTATCGAAATACAAGTAAGTGGGCTTCCCCAGGCTTAAATATATACTGTAAATAAAAGCCTGGACATCGAGGCTAGTCATACAATAGACTGAATAGAGACCACTGAAGTCTGGCATCAATGCAAACTATCTGGGTCACTGCGTTATTTTTTGTATTGGAATTACGATCACCAATCTTAGATCATCATAAGAACTGTGTTCCAGAAATGAACAAACCGCCCCAGCAATAGCTAGCCCCTCCTATATACAGGTTTAATGTTTGTTTTTAGTTCAATGTTTGTTTTTAAATGCCATCGACAGTGAAGGGAAAATGTCTCTTTATCGTTAATGGCGTTTAATGTTTGTGTCGGCACCGTTTGTTTTGCATCACCTAATCAACATGAGTTAGACTTTAATATATTAGCGCCCCTCACTTCACACGGGAGTGATTTTTTAAACCTAATTCATCCAAAGACAGACATCATAAATGAGTCACATACCTGACAAAATGTCCGGGTGATTCGTTTATGGAACACAGTTCTAATATGTTTGTTTATGGAACACAGTTCTAATATGTTTGTTTATGGAACACAGTTCTAATATGTTTGTTTATTGAACACAGTTCTAATATGTTTGTTTATTGAACACAGTTCTAATATGTTTGTTTATGGAACACAGTTCTAATATGTTTGTTTATGGGACACAGTTCTAATATGTTTGTGTATGGGACACAGTTCTAATATGTTTGTGTATGGGACACAGTTCTAATATGTTTGTTTATGGGACACAGTTCTAATATGTTTGTTTATGGGACACAGTTCTAATATGTTTGTTTGTTTATGGAACACAGTTCTAATATGTTTGTTTATGGGACACAGTTCTAATATGTTTGTTTATGGAACACAGTTCTAATATGTTTGTTTGTGGAACACAGTTCTAATATGTGTGTTTATGGAACACAGTTCTAATATGTTTGTTTGTTTATGGAACACAGTTCTAATATGTTTGTTTATCGAACACAGTTCTAATATGTTTGTTTATGGAACACAGTTCTAATATGTTTGTTTGTTTATGGAACACAGTTCTAATATGTTTGTTTATGGAACACAGTTCTAAAATGTTTGTTTATGGAACACAGTTCTAATATGTTTGTTTATGGAACACAGTTCTAATATGTTTGTTTATGGAACACAGTTCTAATATGTTTGTTTGTTTATGGAACACAGTTCTAATATGTTTGTTTATGGAACACAGTTCTAATATGTTTGTTTATGGAACACAGTTCTAATATGTTTGTTTATGGAACACAGTTCTAATATGTTTGTTTGTTTATGGAACACAGTTCTAATATGTTTGTTTGTTTATGGAACACAGTTCTAATATGTTTGTTTATGGAACACCGTTCTAATATGTTTGTTTATGGAACACAGTTCTAATATGTTTGTTTGTTTATGGAACACAGTTCTGATATGTTTGTTTATGGAACACAGTTCTAATATGTTTGTTTGTTTATGGAACACAGTTCTAATATGTTTGTTTGTTTATGGAACACAGTTCTGATATGTTTGTTTATGGAACACAGTTCTAATATGTTTGTTTGTTTATGGAACACAGTTCTAATATGTTTGTTTATGGAACACAGTTCTAATATGTTTGTTTGTTTATGGAACACAGTTCTGATATGACGCCATCCAAGATTTGGACTTCGGTCCTCTGTAAACACCAGGATAACGTACAATGTGAATAATACAGAAGTGAGCTAGAGACGAGACTGAGATAATGACATTCATGAGCACATGTTCATTCAAATAGAAATAGTGACCTTTTGGGGGCTTAGCCCGGAGCTGACAATGCCATCATGTTTTGTTATTCGCAGAAGCCAGTGGTATTTTAACATGAAGAAAGGAACAGCGTCTTCCCTTCACTCAGTGTTAACCCATTCTGACCTGAGATCAGATTCATACGAGGTTTCCGCCGGACACACACTGGTCTGATGAACCCATTCTGACCTGAGATCAGATTCTAAAAATGTCAGTCGCTCTTCGATTTTTCAAAAATAGCAGACCTACAAGCTCGTATCGCGCCACTCGGTGGCGCGATATGAGCTTGTAGATCTGCTATTTTTCAATAGCTAAAGCACGACATGATGCCAACACCAAAATGGGTGCCCGGTCAGAATGGGTTAAAGCACGCACTTCACTGTATTCAATTCAATATTTATTGCAGACTCCATATCACAGTACAAAACAACAATACAATAGATAAAAAAATTATAATATAGAAAGAAATATACAATATTTACACCATGTTCAGTTTCGAACATACAGACAACTTCGCCAATGGTTCCACAGTCTGGAGGAGAACCTGACAGAACTACATATCGGGTTAGTAATGACATCAATGATGTAATTTACTGACTCAGATACTCTACACATAAATCTATACATAAGATTGCGTAGCACAGCAGAGCAGGTGGGGACCCCGACACTGACGGACATCTTTATTGAGAAAGGATATCCCCTTGAGATGTATCATCTCGTTTTCGAGGGGGTCCAGCAACATACAGCAAATACAAGACAATACAAGTACATTCATACATAATCGAGGACAAAACAAACAACAAAGCTCTCCCAAAACTAGCCGCTCCCATCCCACCTATTCACCCGCAACATTGTATCAATAAGTCAATATAGAAATGATACAAGTATACAAGATGATGAACATACACCGGAAGAACAACAGGCCGAGCATCATGACAGACATTAACAACATTGTCAATACATCATGACCAAAGTACAAACATGCACTTGAAAGTAGTAGATAGTAGATAGTAGATAGTAGATAGTAAATAGTAAATTTGCAGCTGTAAGGAAAGAGAGAACAATCAGAACAATCGAAGGCAGTTAGAAACAGGAGCATGGTGTTTGGAGATGAGTAATGATAGACACTTTAAAAAAAGATTGAAGGAGTTAATGGATCTGAGGGAACTGGGGAGATTGTTCCAGTCGACAGGAGCTTTAAATTTAAAAGCACGCCGACCAACTACTTTTCTGATGTTGGTGGGCTGAAGGGACGTAGATATTGTTTTAGATATTCCGGGTAATTAAAGTATAATGCATTTAAAGACAAATAATAGCCAGTGAGAGTGTCTTCGAGCTTTTAGTGTTAGCCAGTTGAGGGACTCATAGATGGCGCCGTTGCATGGCGACATAGTGCTGGTCTGGCTCATTGTTTGTTTGTTTGTTTGTTGCGTGTTTTACGTTTGAACGAGTGGATTGTCTGAAGTATATGAGAGGACCGAGTTGCTGTACATCAGAGACAGCTTTCAGCTTTCCCCACCGCAACTTTTTTTTTCGTCCAACAACTTTGTAAAGCAAACAGACGTGACTAACACTGATGCTGGTCGCAGCAGGAGCCGCCGCTACGCTCTACCCAGGAAGAGAGGCAGGCGAGCCGGTGCCTTGGTGAGACTCCGCCGCCGTAAACTTCGCTCCCCGCTGCCTTCCAACGTTAGATCTCCAACGAACAAAATGGATGAACTATCTCTTGTCGTCAACTCCAAGCGTGACGTCTCGGACTGCTCCGTGCTCTGCCTCACAGAGACATGGCTGCGCGAATGTGTCACCGACTCAGCTGTTGTATTACCTGGCTACACTCTTCACCGCGCAGACCGGACTGAGGACTCGCTGAAACGCCGCGGAGGTGGAGTTTGTTTCTACGTGAAAGACAGATGGTGCTCTGACACTAAAGTTCTACACCGATCATGTTCGCCAGAGCTCGAGTCTCTTAGCATCCGATGCAGACCCTTCTACCTCCCGAGGGAATTCGCTTCAATCATCTTGGGTAGCTGTGTACATCCCCCCCACAGGCTGGAGCAATGTCAGCTGCCCGACAGCTAGCTGCACATATCACGGAATTGGAAAATGCCCATCCACATTCAGCGGTCCTTATTATGGGAGATCTGAATCATGTTAACTTGAGGAAGTCGCTTCCGCGGTATAAACAACAGATCCACGCTGCCACTAGAGGTGAGAAAACTCTTGACCAGTGCTACAGCATCATACCCCTCGCGTTTCATGCTGTGGTGCGTGCCCCCCTCGGTCTGTCGGACCATAACTCTATCTTACTGATCCCCCAGTATCGTCAGCAGCTGAAGACCAACAAACGTTGGTCTAAGACTGTAAGACAATGGTCCCCTGAGGCTGCTGATAGCCTGAGTGCCTGCCTTGATTTAACTGACTGGTCTGTTTTTCAAGATGCATGCGATGACCTGGATGAGTATACTGACACAGTTACCTCCTACATAAAGTTCTCTGAGTCTCTCTGTATCCCATCTAAGACTGTTACTGTTTTTAGCAATAACAAACCTTGGTTCAAGTAAAGAGGTTAAAACCCTCTGCTCAAAGAAAAACGAAGCCTTTAAGAGTGGCAACAAAGAGGCTTTTAAATTAGCCAGATATGAGTTTGAACATGCTAAAGCCAAATATAATGACAGTCTGCAAGCCAAGCTACGTGCCAATGGCACCAAGGGTGTTTGGCAAGGGATGCAGACCATCACAGGGTATAAAGGCAGCCGCCGAGCCCCAGATGATGACCCCCTCCTCCCTGATAGATTGAACGAGTTCTATTGTAGATTTGACATGCCCAGAGATGTCCATCCCAGTGAAGCAGCAGCAGTTAGTATAGAACAAACTACCCCCCCTCCCTTTATAATTAGTGAGCATTGAGCAAGAGGTAAGAACCCTCCTCCTTAAACAAAACAGCAGGAAAGCAGCAGGCCCAGATCAGGTCTCTGCTTTTACTTTAAAGCACTGTGCCCACCAATTATCTCCTGTCTATTTTTAACTGGTCTCTTACACTATGCAAAGTCCCTGCTTGTTTTAAATCTGCTGTGGTTATACCTGTCCCTAAGAAGCCTAATGCTGTTAGCATGAATGACTACAGGCCTGTCGCCTTGACCTCTGTCTTGATGAAAATATTCGAACGCATTGTCTGTAATCGCCTGTCCAATGTTGAGATGGATAACTTCCAGTTTGCCTATCGAGCTAACAGGTCTGTAGAGGATGCTGTGTCTCTGTGCCTCCACAGTATCCTACAGCACCTGGAGGCCCCTGCCACATAATATGTTAGAGTTTTATTTATTGATTTCAGTTCTGCGTTTAACACGATTTTGCCCATCAAATTATTTGATAAGCTCTTGGCCATGGGTATTAATCACTCTCTTTGTCTCTGGATTTTAGACTTTCTTTCAAACCGGAAGCAAGTGGTTAAGATTGTCAACATGCTCTCTCAATCCAGGACTCTTAACACTGGGGCCCCCCAGGGCTGTGTTCTCTCAGCCCTCCTCTTTGCACTTTATACCAATGACTTTATTTCACATTCTCAATTTGTTTCTTTTTTTAAATATGCAGATGACACAACTGTCGTTGGCTATATTAAAAATGGTGATGAATCAGCCTACAGGGCCGAGGTGGCAGCCCTCGTAGACTGGTGCACTTCGAATAACCTTATCCTAAACCTGGCTAAGACCAAAGAAATTATCTTTAATTTCCGGAAAAAGGGGATTATGCCCCCATCCCTGGTTATCGACGACCAGCCTGTCGAAAGGGTCGACAGTTTTAAATTCCTTGGCACCACTATATGCTGCTCCCTGAAATGGGAAGTTAACACTAGTAACATCTTGAGTAAAGCCCACCAGAGGCTTCACTTCCTACGCCTCTTAAAGAAGTTCGGTGTGACTGGGGAGGCGTTGGTTCACTTCTACAGAGCCACTGTGGAGAGTGTCCTCGTCTTCTCAGTCACAATTCAATTCAATTCAATTCAAAGGGCTTTATTGGCATGAGAAAACATACGTTTACATTGCCAAAGCAGAAAGAGCAATACAACAATACAGCAATACAATCAAAACAAAAATTATGTACATTGAAGGTCAGGATCTTCAATAGATCAACTTCTATGTACCAAGATCACTCGATGCAGGTATAGTGCAGGAATATGCACAATGATTAGTCTTTAGGGTGGTTGTGTTCCATTTGATATCCTTCTCCTATCACAGCAGCTCACAAATCTTGCTGCTGTGTTTGCACATTGTTGTACTTCGCCCAGCAGATATGGGAGTTTTTTGTCATTGGTCATGTTTTCAAAATCTCCGTGTGTGGTTGTAAACTGTGGGAAGTATGTGTCTCTGATGTCTTGGTACAGTGGACAGATGGTTAGGAAGTGTAGCTCGGTTTCCACTTCATTTAGTGTGCAGTGGGTGCATAGTCTGTCTTCTCTCGGGATACAGGTCTGCCTATGACGGCCTTTCTCGATCGCGAGACTGTGCTCACTGAGTCTGTACCTAGTTAATATTTTTCTTTGTTTTGGGTCGGTCACGGTGCTCAGGTATTCTGCCACTGTGTATTCTCTGTTTAGGGCCAGATAGCATTCTAGTTTACTCTGCTTTTGTGTTGCTTCTTTCCAATGTGTCAGATAGTTTTCCTTTTGCTGTTTTATAATTTGGTTTAGTCCAATGGGTTTTCTATCTCGTGGCTCTGTTTGTGTTTGTGCCCGGAGTTCCAGGGCCAGCTGGCTGAGGGGGCATCTCTCTAGAGTTTCACTGTGTGTGAGTGCCTTGTTATGGAGTGCATCTAGGTCACTTTCTTTCAGTCACAGTGTGGTATGGAAACACCACTGACTTAGAGAGGAAACGGCTGGAAAGGGTGGTACGCACAGCGTCAAAAATCATTGGCCTCGACCTCCCATCCGTCTCCTCTATCTACACCACACGCATTAAGTGCAGGATGCAGAAGGTGATCACTGACCCCTCCCACCCTGCCTGCTCTCTTTTCACACCCCTGCCCTCAGGTAGGAGACTCCGGTCTCTAAAGTGCAATACCTCCCGTTTTAAGAACAGCACTTATCCCGAGGCTGTTCGCCTCCTGAATGCTGACCCTCTTTTCACTCGCACTTTACAGCGCTGCTTTGTAAAACGATGAACTGTGATGAATTTGCTATTTATTTATTCAACATGAACTGTAACGTTTTGCATTCTTATTTATTGGTCCCCCTCATATGATGTCTGTACTTTTGTATCGTGTTCTGTCTGATTATGTGATGTGAATATGTGCATGTATGTTTTTAGTGCACTGAAACAAATTCCAATCAACTCTGTTGACATGGCAATAAAGTCTTGAATCTTGAATCATACATGGTACAATGGTGGGTCATATAGGGACACTTCAGTATAAATCTACAGAGATTGTTATATGTTACGTTGAGGGGATAGAGGTGTCTATCGGAGGTATTTTGGTAAACAATGTCAGCATAGTCTAGGATAGGGAGAATTAGTTGCGAGATGATTATTTTCCTGACCTGAAGGGTGAAACAGTTAATTGATCGATAGAGAACTTTCAGGCTGAAATTTACTTTCTGGATAACAGAGGTGAGGCTTGAATGTGAGTTGAGGGTCGAGCCAGAGGCCGAGGTATTTAAATTCGACAACCTTTTCGAGCTGTGAGCCGTCAGCAAATGTAATTGCTAGAGGCAAAGAAGTTGGTATTGTGGAAAAGAGCATGCCAACAGATTTATTTTTATTTAATATCAGCTTGTTAAGATAGAACCATCTTTGAACTGCATCAAAGTCAGCCTGTAATGTACGCTGGATTTGGGCAATGTCAGAATTTGATGAATAGATGACTGTGTCATCGGCATATCATTGAATTTGGCAATCGGAACAGATTGTGGGCAGGTCATTTATAAAAATGGAAAAAAGCAGAGGCCCCAGGGAAGAGCCCTGGGGTACGCCTTTCTCCATAATTCTAAATTCAGATCGGTTCCCCTGATACTAGACACACTGACGTCTAAGATGGAGATATGAGTTAAACCAGAGAACTGATTCTCGGGAGAGACCAATGGAGTGTAATTTGTCGAGGAGTAGGTAGTGGTCTACAAGATCGAATGCCTTGGTAAGGTCGATAAATATAGCACCTGTGAGCATGCCGTTTTCAAATGATGAGAACGTATCATTTGTAAATTTTAGGAGTGTTGTAGTTGTGGAAAAATTGGGTCTGAAGCCAGATTGAAATGGAGATAAAATGTGAAAGTTATTGGCATACTTGGAGAGTTGATTAAAGATTAACTTTTCAAATATCTTTACTGTGCTATTTATAATAGAAATTGGTCTATAGTTGTTGAGATCATGAGGATCCCCAGCTTTATGTAGGGGGGTGATACTGACACATTTCCAGATTGACGGAATTTCACATGTTGATAAAGAAAGATTAAATAAATCAGAGAGTCATGGGAATGAGAGAATGTGAGGTGCAATTTTCAGGAATTTGATCTCTAAACCATCGGGACCAGCAGCACCTGACCGTAACTCCCGGATTGCCAGTTCGACATCAGTTGGAGTGATTTTGGCAAAAGAGAAGGAGCTACCAACTCTGGGGTTATTCGGGGGGGCATGAGAATAAGGTGGGCCCGATTGGGAGCTGCAAACAGAGGAGAAGTGGTGACTAAAAGCATTGGCTATTATGGAAGGATCGCCAGTTAGCCCGTCATTGATCTTAATGAGATTAGGACTTTTACTTGTTTTGTTAAATATGTTGGCTTGCACTGGAGCTTCATGGAGCTCTCAGTAGCAGCCTCATACAGTCATTATAGGCCACTGTCAATCGTCTGATACTGGCTTGTTTGTAGCGACATTACAGGTGGTGTACAGACGGATTTAAAAAGTGAAATCTTCACCAGTACTGAGCACATGCTACATTTTCTACACAGCATGTTTCCTTGCGCATACAGCTTCCGACGCTGTCTATATACGTGTATGTCCTTGTCATCAGAGAAGTCATTTGAGATGATGTGGCCCAAATATTTAATCTCACTGCAGACACTAAGGACAGAGCCAGAGAGATAAAAGTCAGGAAAGGTTAGATGTCTGTCTTCCCTGCTTCGAACAATCATAATCTTTCTCTTTTTTGCATTATATTTAATGTCAAAGTCAGCACCGTACTGTGAGCATGAACTCAGCAGCTGTTGAAGACCAGCACTATATTATGGACTAAAGATGACCAAATCGTCTGCATACATAAGGTGAATAATTAGCAGGTTTCCAACCCTACATCCTGTACCACATGCAGGTGCATATAGACGTTAAAAAGAAAAGTGGATAAAATCCCGCCCTGCCTGACACCATTGTTTACACCAAAAGGAGCAGAGGTTGACCTCCCCCATTTTACTCTCAACGTCTGGTGAGCATACCAGAAGACCAGGATTCTGACTAGGAAATTAGGGACCCCTCTTTGCGATAATTTATAAAGAAGTTTCTCATGATTAATGCGATCAAAAGCTCTCGATGCATCAATAAAACACATACACATTGTAGAATTGTGTATTGGTGCAGCAGTGTGCATTATAGTTGGCATACAGAATGACTTGCAATTAAAAAATACACACACGGTGCATTGAATGTGGATTTCTGCTGTCTTATTCAACTCTCTAAACGGCAGCACAATGTTTCATATGCATTACATGTCGGTTTATATTTTTTATATTCATCTTAGTGATATTAGGTTAAAACGAAAATGTTTTTGTTTAGTTTTCTTTTGTTACAATTAAGGTAAGTTAGGTTTAAGTTTATATAGTAACAGGGGTTCTATAGTAACAGTAACCAGCACTGTAATTACAGAAAATACATTTTCAGGATGGACACCAATTTTATCCAGTACCCATTTATCACAGTTTATTACAGTGTTCCAGTCACAATTTAGTTTGATCATTTTTCTTTCATCACTTCCAATTTCACTTGTTTAGCCTGGATCCTGAGTTCTCTCATTCCTGCTTGGATAAAACGTTATTTCGATCTGAAAATGTATTTTCCGTTCTCTAAAGCAGTGGTTCTCACTTCTCAACCTGTGGGTCAGGACCCCAGGGAGGTTAGATTAGCTATTTTCACAATATTTATGTTTGGAGTCAAACTACATTGACTGCCTCAACTCCTACATTCCAAGTGCTTGTCGGGGTGGGGGGCACGGTTTGAAAAGGTTCAGAAGTTGAGAAACACTGCTCTAAAAAATCTGGAGAGACGGAAGACCATTGGTACTTAACAAATACTAAAATGCTAAATGGTCGCTTAAAACGAACATAGCTAGTACCCAAATGTGCTGACCTCACTCATTTGTAATGAAGGCTATGGCCGTTTTCCTCCCAAAGAGTGTTTTTGTGCAAAACTAATGCTTGGAATGGATTCAGAATCATGAAAACCCCCTAGTTTCATATGTCACATGCTACTTAAAGAATGATGACATTTTGTATTTTTTTGCCTTATATAGGATGTTAATATTATGGTCACATATTATGCTAATAACTCAAATTGCTCAACGTGGAACTTTTAGCAACCAAGCTTAATCTCATCTGCTAAGCCTATAGATGACATTTGAATGGAAGATGGAATAAAATGAAGCGGACAGTTTTCTTAGACCCGGAAGTAAGGTCAAAGTTGAATAGAGGAAGGGAGTGCTGCCGTGGTCCTGAATACAGGTGCTCGTTGGTGAGGTTAAATCATAACCTCGCCTAGGGACCCTGACGAAGGCTGAATGACAAAACGCGTTGCTCCTTTTTGTAATGTTCTTTGCCATGCCTTAACTCTTAAATAAAAGAGGCTTTTTTTCACCTCACTGGAACGGAGTGCCTTGGATGGATAAGGTCAAAGTTGATTGGGCGATCAGGGAGGAAGCATGCACAAGGAAACGGTGTTTGACGTATGACTGCAAACACATGGGCGAAGAGAGCGATTCACCTCGAAGGGCCAGGAAATGCTCCATTTCGATTGAAAGCCATCGTTTCTTTCACTTCTTAGGCAGGTGAAATTTATATAAAGCACCATGTTTGCACTGTTCACACTTCCAAGAGCACACGCAGACATGCACTACAGAGACAGCTCACAAACAAGAGTTGCAATATAATGCGGCTCATGTTGGGGTTATAAACAGTAACTCTGTAACAAATGTACAAATTTGGACATACATTTGCATTTCTCTCAAGAGTTAAATTAACACTTACAGTGCCCCAGCATTTACAAACGCGTTGAGACCCAATTATCATTACTGTACAAAGCAAGCCAAGGCAATGCACGTTTATTTTTCATAGCAGATTGCAACAGGGCAATTCCAAGTACTTTACACAAAACATGAAATGCTTCAAGCTTGCAAGAGCTTGTAGATCTGTTATTTTTGAGGAATGTTTGCCTAGTTTTGAGGACTGTTCGATGACACACCCAGAATAGGTGATGGTACAGTTCATGTGGTTAACCCATTTTGGGCGGGAACCCCTTTTGGTGTTTTAAACATTATGTTATAATTTAGCTATTGAAAAAGAGCAGATCTACAAGATCATAGCGCGCCACTCGCGCCATGATCTTGTAGATCAGCTATTTTTCAATAGCTAAATGTAGGTCTGCTATTTTTGAAAAATCGTGAAAATATTTATTTCAGAAAACTGGAGGATTTAGAAGATTTAATTTCGAGGTCAGGCCTAGTCACACAGAGCATTATGGGGGCAAAGGCATACGATCATATCCTCCATCCAGCTACATGGGTACCAATAAGAGTCCTGTGGCTCAGATCCAATCAATGTCAACATGAGCATGGTGCAGAAATCAATTTAGATGTTATTCCCATGCCATTGGCTGGGTATATGACTTTCCAGGGAACTTGTGTTTCTGTATTACCTTCCCCATCACCTTGTTTTCCCAAGCCATCATCCCAAATGGAATGGTGTCCGTGTCTCAAGGCGATGCCCATTGATCCACATTGGAAGTGAGATGCCACTGGCCGAGCCATCAGCACAATGCTTTCCATCCGTCAGGCCGCATCAATGAGCACAACTGGGTAGACAGATGGTATATTAAAAACAAAATGTGATGGCAGCAAATATAGCGGTGTAAAAATTGTCTTCATTGCAGCATTTTCTTTCCTTCATTTACACGACCGCAGTTGCACATTTCACCCGTGTCGTTTAATGTTGCAGCGCCGCGAGGAATACATTACAGAATAAAATATGAGACATTTTACTACAGTGTACAGTTGAGAAGTGAATGTTGCTATGCCAGTTTCATTGGTCTATTTGAATGACATATATGGCTTTTCACAGGTCTCACGGCTATGGCGTTCTTTGGGCCACAGTTTGGGCAGGCATGCGGCACGTGACATGGCGTGCATGGTGGAAGCTGTGGCTGCTCTTAGCCTAGAGACCAGATCATTATGCCAAAGTGAAGCCACACACAGTCTGGTCATGCCAGGCTGTGGGCTGCTGTGGTACAAGCGAGAAATAAACAGTCACCACAGTTGGCAGCCAAACTTTAAAGACGCTGTAAATGTGTGTAAGCGTGGTAGGGCTGGGCGTTTTGAAATGCAATGTATATCACGGTAACATGTGAGAGTCAAGTTACAGTATGTAGGCCTCTAATGGCATAATCCTTTTTTCTTAAAAGTTCAATATACAGAAATGTTTCTAGGGTGCATAACAGCTATATATTCGGCGATAGACTCATCCAATCCGCGATATATTCGTCACCCAAACCCGTCAATCCAAGCTAAACCACAGTTTTTCTCTTCCAGGAAGGTTTACATGCGATAATAGAAGCCCTTGCTCTCGCATTAATACAAATAATACAAATTTTAAATCTCGTTTGAAATAACCGAACCTGCCTACAGTACAGATGATGTCACTGCTAAGTGGGTTTCTTTTTTCCCCTTTTCTATATATCTATTTGGGGGATTTTTCTGCCTTCATTTGGATAATGCCGTGGACGGTGATAGGAAACAGGGAGAGAGAGACTGGGAGTGACATGCAGCCAAGGTTGTCAGGCTCTGGAATCGAACCCGCGACTTGCATTAGAGCCTTAATTAACAAACCACAAGGCCCCATATCTGCGCCCACAGTGCTCTCTGAGACACAAGTTTATTAATTTGAAATGTTAGGCTATATTTCACATAATACCGATATATTTTAAGAACATCCATTGTGGACAAACTGCAATAATAGACAAAATATATAAAACCTTTGCTCAAGTAACTTCCATCTCTGAAAGAAATACAATTATGAATTATAGGATCCATCAAGCTACAGAAAGTGAAAATGAAAACATGCTACTTTCTGGACATAAGACTACTTTGTGGCATAAGAATGAATACTAAGCATAATGAAATGATAAAAAAAACAGGATGGCCTTTTGTGTCTGCTCTCACTTCGTGTCCCTGGTGGATCTATTAGAGAATGATGGGGCAGAGCCCTCTGGACAGATATGGGCCAGTGGTATGTCTCATTGTTGGAGGCCCCTGTCATCCCTTGGCATCAGAGAGGCACATCACAGTGATAAATGAAGCATCCGCCTGGTTTGCAGGTGCAGAGGTCAGACAGTAAACTCAGAGGAACCCATTCGCTGTCTTCGAGACAGCCCGGCAGTGGCCTAATGCACTGGCTTTCTGGAAGGTGATCCGGGGGTGTCCCCATAGTCAGATGATTGATGATAATTTAACTACAATTTAATTCACCTGAAATTATTTCAATATTATGATGAGTATGAGTGACTATTTCCCCCCCGGTTGAACGGGGGGAATCCTGGCGTGCATTACATCGAATGTAATAATTAATCCTGGTGGCTTAAATGTAACAGTTTGCTCATATTGAAGAATGCTTGTATTGATACTGGTGAAGATGATTTAAAAAATAAGTATGTGCTGCTCAATGTAGCATTAACAGTACAGCAGTGACACACTTTTTACTCCACACTGCAAAATCACAAGTTTACAATTGGATCCCCAAAAGGGTACATTTACACTCGGGGGGGCAGTGCCGCTTCATCAAGACGACATTTGGAATAATGCTCTAATGAATGCCTGAAAGTCATAACTCATGGAAATGGTTTTGTGCAATTCTGTGGCATTTCACGTGAAATGTCCACAGCAGAGAACCCAGGCCCGCTGGGCCCCGCTGGCCCTCTCTCCGCTATGCAGAGAGGGCCAAGAGCAGCCAGGGAACTCCCCTGCCACAGTACTTCATATACATCATAACCACGGGGCAGTGCATTTTCCAGCAGTGGAACTATTTCAACTCTTTTTCGTACAAGCCAACTTAGTAAATGAATGTCTGCACGGTGTCATCGATTAAACAACACAGTCCTCTAGCCTATGATTCATAGGCAGGCCGTGTGCATTCAGCCACATAATCTCTCTTTTTCATTTCAGCAACTCCAGAATTGCCTTCCAAACACAAATAATGACAGCGGCAGCATAGCATGCGCAACCCCATCTACTAGCTCGTATGAAATGTGTTGATCATTTGGCTGATTCATAATATTCCACTGGCCGGGAGCACATAGCGCTGTTGGATGTAGATAATTGTTGTACTGCATAGTAAATAGCAATATTTAGACTCCACAGAAGGCGCCATCAAGGGATGATGAAATTGGATTCTTCGAAAGATGCTACTTTATGAGATTTTCTCAAATAGTGAAATTAGTTGCGGGGACACATTTACTGTACATTTTCAGCCATAAAACATGTTAAACTGTGATTACAGACGATGATCTTTCTTTGAGCTTTAATTTAATCCTGGTCTTCTTTGTGATCCATTTCCAGCAACAACAACAACAAAAAACCCTGAATCATGTTGTCTGGTGTATTGATAAAGTGCTGTAACATACAGTTCCACAGCAATAGCCAGCTGATTGTTAAAGCTACAATTTAGTCTGGATTTACTCTTTAATCCTACCTGACACCAGGGTAGGTGTCGGGTAGGAAGAGTAGGAAGACTATATTCACTACACCTTTAAGGTTGAGGGGGACCCTTACAGGTTTGTACATTCTTAAAGGTATATTCAGTGATTTCGCTCAAAAAACCTTAGGTTTCGTTTTTGGCTGGGACCTAAGCCTTTCATCCAATCAGGATAGAGAGCCAAAAACTAAACCTAAGGTTTTTTGACCCCCAGGGGTTAACTGGGGACAGGGAGGAACTCCTTATATGGTCAGCACACTCTATAGTAGAGAGGATTATCACAACAAAACAAAAAAATAAGTGATATTTGAATTAAGTGAAATCACTGAATATACCTTTAAGGTCCTGTCAGATGGGCAGCGATTAACGCGCCTAGTAATTATTATCAATGAGAGGCCTACGTTTTGGTTTTTTTTTTCGTAAGTTGAGGCGTATTTACCATTTACGTGAGCACCTGTGAAATGGTCGCGCGGGTTGAGAACCTCTGCCTTATGTTTTAAGCATCACTCTCTCACTTGTTCATGCAGTCATTCCCTCAGCCACTCTTTTTCTCGCTCAGTCAGACTTCCTGTTTTGCAGGCCACCACCCTACAGAAATAAATAATTTAAATCAAATCAGTTTGACAACCTTCCAGCCCGACCTCTTCCCCTCCTTTGCTTTACAACATTAATCACACTCGCCCGATATCAAATGAAATCCATTTAAATTCCTGCAGTTGCACAAATAATTTGCGTAGCCATGTTGAAGGAGTTGAGAGTCAAAGGCGCCGTAATTAGAGGGGACGATTCTGAAACCTTAATAGGAGATGTAATTAAGGAAATTAATAAGGTGTCAGCCCCTTTTCACTGGGCTCGCAGGCCCCATGATTAATCACAGCCTGGGCTAATTTGATTTGTGACAAGGAAAGGGATGACCTGGTAAGTCCGTTAGGAGAGACCTACTCAACGGCATATGACATTAATAAAACATGAAGAGTGGAAGGGAGGAAAAGCAGTGAGATGTATTTTTGCTGGAGAGACTTTGGTAGGTTAACTTTGTGACAGAGAACTCGATATGAGCGAATGTGATCACCAACCCGTGTTGTCTGGTGGTTATCATTCACTGGTATTCATCACCGGTGTAATTTTTCACTTCACTTTGCAGTTGTTCTGTCCCCTGTGCCATGTTGATCTGTTCCTGTATTGTACCGTATTGTATTGTGTTTTTGTATGGATATAGTGTTGGGTGCTTGCACATATGCACACATGGCATCAACGCATGGTGTTACGCATGGTGTATACACACTGTCTTTCTTTTATCATTCATTTTTTTAAGAGCCTGCTCAGGGACTACAGATGAAATTTAGCTTTGCTAACTCTGGCTTATTTACATTGAGGTGAAAACTGACATGTTGATTAATGAGCTTTGTCCCTGTCAAATAAATAAATAAATAAAAATAAATAAAATAAAAATCACTGAACATGTGTTTTAACCTCGTAAAAATGAGCTAAAATAGCCAATCTATAAACTCACATGTAGCATCATGACACATTGTAAAACTTGTAGATCTTGTGTTTTGACATATTGTGAGGATTTCCGAAAAGGTTTTAAAAATATGTTATGAATATTTATGGGGGTGGGGATATATATATATATATATATATATGTATATATATATACACACACACACACAGTATATATATTTATTTGTACCTTTTGAACATTGCTGAGACATTTTGGAAATGCCAGCGGAGGCCGTCAGGAACACTTCGCCTAAATCTCAGTAAAGGCCAGATCTGTAAACTAAGCCCCAATCCATTCCGGAGGACTTTAATTCCAGAAGTTAAGTAGAGTGTGTGACAGGCCCTGGCGGTTGTGAGTCAGACCGAGTCCCCCCCCCACCACCACCACCACCACATTAATCAGTGCTTACTCAGCCAGTGGACTAGAGGGGATGGGGGGGGGGGTCCGCATCTCTCTCAGGGGCACAAAGCGCCTGCCCTGCGGCTAAAAAAGGTCATCAAACACAGGCTTCCCGCTGGAAATAAGCATGGAGATTAAGCCTTAACAGGTTTAGGAACGCTTGGTACTGTATGGGGGGGTTCGCCTGCTGTCGCTAGGCTGTCCTCTGCAGAGGTTTGGTCCAATGGAATCTCACGCCATGCGACCATGGCTCCATACTGGTGATGGTGAATTGTATTTTATTTCTTACTCAAGTAAAAGTAGCGATACTACGTGTTTGAATATTCCGTTGCAAATGGAAGTCCTGTATTCAAAACTTTACTTGAGTAAAAGTGCAAAACTAATATAGCTTGAGCCTTGAGGTAACCGAATAGAGCCGGGCGCCACTTCTTTGACGCCCTGTTGTGAGCGGTGTTCTCGTTCTCGATTGGCACCACACTACCAAATTAAAAGTAGATCTACAAGCTCACGCGTGTCACGATGCGACACGTTGTGATCTTGTAGATTGACTATTTTCCAAATAGCCGAAGTATACAATAATTATGTCTTAAGTATGCTTTGTATAACTGGTAACTAAGCTTGTCAAATAATTGTAGAGTGGAGAAAAGCATACAATATTTAATTATGAGATGAGATGTATTCGTAGAAGTTACAAAAGCTACAAACAATTAAAATACTGAAAGTAGTGCCTCAAAATTGCACTGAAGTAGGACACTCTGTGCTAGAGTAAATGACTTCATAATTACTTCATACCTCTGGCCCTCCATCCTGCATGGATATGTAAAACGAACAGGCAGGTTGAGGAGGGGGTTCGCCTCCTTGGCGACCTCAAATTGATTTCTCCCGGCAGGGAAGAGTTCAAAGCCTCGCGCCCTTATAGTGCATGGAGAGCCTTTCGGCATACGAAAATGCATGCAGCACTCCATGCATGCATATGCAATAATGCCAATCCACATGTGCACTTCAAAACCACTGGGAGAACACACACAGACACACGCACAGTCGCTCACACACACACACACCCCCTTATGCAAACACAATTGTTCATTTTGGCAGCTAGTCTTCTTAGGGCCGATTCATACTCCTATTTTAGAGCCGAATAAAAGTCGGTTCGGCTCTGTAGAGCCTACAATGTGACGAGCCGAAATCATTTCGGCACTACAGCGGTAAAATAGGAGTATGACGCCGATGCGACCTCATTTCTAAATGACAGTTAAATATTTTCTTCATACAACAAGAAGCGATTAATTGAACATTAACATCAAACAAGCTTTGTCGTCTCTCGTCTGTCTGTAGGCACTGTCTGTAACTCATTCACAGTGCTCATGTCATGTCACTGGCCCATTGCTATAGAAACCCCGACACTGCAACGTGTCTAAGAAGGCGGTTAGCATGTCTTTGGCATGACACTCAGACAACATATATGACAGAGAGCACAGTACTGACACAGAACGTTTTCAAAGAATTGAGCAACTTGTGCTATGAGCCGTGCGGTGGGTAAGCTACTTGCGGTATGGGTACAATCAGGTGTGGATGGATTTGCAGGGAATCTGCAAGCAGTGGTGTGAGAAACGTCAAAGCGATACAACTCCATAGCAGCCCCAAACATCACTGTCAAAACATCAGGAAAGACAAAAACAACACAAAACCCCAGCCGCCGCACCACCAAAATGTCAGTGCAGTATCAACACCGTTCAAAATGAGGTATATAAGAAAACGATAAAGGTGCTGCCCTCTAAAGGTCTAAGACAGCAACAGCTCTATACTTTCACTCAAATAATGGGTCAGTATAGCGCCGGGACCAGCGGTCCCCAAACCTTTTTGGCCGTGCGGTGTGCACCCCCCGTTACCTCCTGACCTAGCTGACGCACTGCATCACCCTAACACTCAGTCTCATTGTATTTGGCCAAAAATGATAGATTTTTTAATATGATTATGTCAAATAATCACAGAATGTCACTGTATACTGACAGACACGTAGCTGCTGTATACTTCCGCAGCTGCAACAGTGCTTACTAGATTTTGCTGTTTGTTAAATAACATCCTAAAACCGCCATAACCCTTTACATGTCACCCCCTAGAGGGCGTTCATGCGCCACAAGGGCTGCACGCACCACAGTTTGGGACCCTTGACTATAGCCTATGTCTGATAACAGAGAAAGAAAGAAAGAAAGAAAGAAAGAAAGAAAGAAAGAAAGAAAGAAAGAAAGAAAGAAAGAAAGAAAGAAAGAAAGAAAGAAAGAAAGAAAGAAAGAAAGAAAGAAAGGCCATGATGAATAGGCCTACACAGAGGAAGTGTTGCCAGTGGCAGTCAATAATCAATATGTCAGACCTTCAACATCAGCCACAACACAGCAGACATAGGCCTACTGCAGTGCAGATTCACAAACACCTACTGTATAGATTGAACTTAAAGTAAATAGCAAACCTTCAACAGTTGACAACACAAAATATATAAACTGTAGATTGGCATCAGCATTCAATACCAGAGCCAGAAACAGTCACTGAACATTTGGCCATTGTCCCAAAATGTCAGCAATAGGACAGCTAGTAATTATACACTGCATACAAGACAAGGAACAGCAACAAAAAAAAAAGGTTTCTACTTTACCTTGAGCCGTTTTTGGACGCCATAGTTGTGGTATAGCCTTTAACTGATGGCCAGCGTCAAACTTTGGAACCCATGGATAGAGATGGAGCCTCCCGCCTTCACACTTGCTTCAATAACACTTTGAATTAAACAACCATATATTGGCCAAGTTAAGTCTGAGGTTTTATATAAGGATATTAGTGGTGGTGCAGGACCACCTTGCAAATATGAAAGTGTTTTGTTTAGCTTTTTTCCTGGGTTTAAAGGGATAATCACTTTCAGGTGTTTTCAATGAATCCACCATGATTAAAATGGAGTTTGAAGTTACAGTGGAACCTATTGGATGAATGTCAAATATTGAATCAAGCAACTTAATAACTGTCTGGGGTCCTTATACAAAAGCCTGGGTAGACATTAAAATGCAGCTCCCAAACATTTGAAAGTGAAATATCCCTAAGTTATATTGTGTTTACTTACATTTCTTTTACCAAAATCTATCGAATCATATCAACACATTGTATTTATACTATAAGGCAATAACTGTAGCACACACAGCACCTTTTCAATCACCTTGACACCTTATGTTCTTATTGCACACACACACACACACACACACACAAACGCACGCATGCACGTCAAGTTCGTCAACTCACCTGTCGAATAAGTTTACACAATTGGAAAGAAGAGACCAGCTCAGTTTGTGTTTGTTATGATTCATGGCGAGTCTTTCACTTGACCTTACAGACTGTACTGTGCAGTTTTAACTCCCTGGCCTGACAACACTATTGCAACACTAAACTTCCCGTCTTCCACGAGATGGAACGCTGCATTGAAAAGTTGTTTATTTCACTATTTTTCTCGAACTGGAAATGGAGTGGACTGGACTGGAGAGCTCTAGTCTGTTGTTCTGCTCTCTGTTCGTTTACAGCAGGTGTGGGGGGAGGGGGAGGGGCCGGGGCGTGCAGCCTGATTAGGGAGCGTCAACCAATAACATGCATTCACAGAATCATCTACTTTCTAAATCAAATCAAATCAAATCAAATTTATGGGAGTATCTGACAATAACACATTATTTGGTTTCTCAATTCGCTGTTTTGCATTTGTTTTGTTTTGTTTTGAAGACTATTTTGTCCTTTGGGTGTTAATGAATAACAATAAGAATTGAATAATGTTTGTTCGATTTCACCAAAGAGAATACAGTCAAAGTGAAATAAAACAAAAATTCCTGGTGAGGCCATCAAACTATATAGGAATTAAAGTCAATGAAACAGCAGGTCTGCTATTACTGGTCCTTTACATTATGCTTATAATGCAGATAGCTTTGTTTCAACAGGCTATGTGTACTGTCTTATCCTATCACGCACACACACACACACGCACACACACGCACGCACACGCGCACGCACACACACACACACACACGCACACGCACACACACGCACACACGTCACACCATACATCAGTAGCCTACTCTGTCTCTAATACTGTCTCTTGCTGCCAAAGCTAGGAGTTCTCATCAAATCTCCCAGGTGTGGAGTCTTGACAGGGTCACAGCGCACAGGCAGACCAATGGGAATGCACTCCACCCCGGAGCCAAACAGGAGGCATGCTTTGGGCTGGGTGTTGGCAGAGTGCATTATTAGAGGCTCTCAAAGACTTATTTGAAAACTTTATACCAGTTACCAGTTTGTAGATTTAGATTATTATTTCATACATTAATCAATTGAGCCAATACATTATCTATTCAAAAATATAGCAGATCTACAAGCTCACAACCCGCTGCATCGCAATCTTAGATCGGTTATTGGGGAAATATTTGACTTATTTTACCATGGTAAATCACGCTGGGCAAGACCTACAGGACACTGCTGAGTGGAGATGACATTGATGCATTAGCATTACAAATCAGTTTACATTCTCCGTGAAAGAAAGTGTTGAGATTGGTCGAAATCTATCGACGGTCGTTCCGCCCCGACACTTCCGACTAGGCACTCTCTGCCGTAGGTTGTGACTGCAGGCTTTACTCTTCGCAGATGAGTGAGGCTATGGTAAAGTATATTTTGATGCCAAAACCTTTGTACTTTTACTCAAGTAAATATAGAGTATTTTTAATTGTTGTATTGCTACATTTACTTTTACTTAAGTGAATAAAAGATGATCAAATTCCCACAGGTTCTGGTAGCCCGGAGGCTCAAGAGACTTCAGACACGTGTCTGTGAACTGTGACTGCAATCTAATCCAGCCGCCGCTAATGAAGGCACCATGCAGTATATATGCAGGGCTCATTATGCATTGGAAAACACACTTTCTCTGCTGCTCATATGCAGGACGGCGTGAGTGCGCTGTGTTTACAGACATGCCTATACACGGTGTCACATAATCAGGCAGTATTTATAGAGGTGACGATAACGGAGGTTGAAACAAAGCCATCTGTCCTGGGAGGCGACTGTGAAGCGTGTTCATTATTTATTCCCGGGTCACCCCTGTATGGAGCCTCGGTCCCTGCAGTGGAGAAGAGCCCGAGGCTGCAGCGCATGGAGAGAGGCCTGGGTAAATATATACGGTAACTCGTGCCAGAGAGTAGAAATAAGAATTAAATTAACATCTCATATTAGCTGCTACATTTGAATGATAACCCTATTACACTATACATTTGTAGCCCCAGCCCATCTCCCGCAAAACCGGGCTTCAATTGGTGTCAGGCACCCATGACCAAGAATGTAGGCCTATAGACAAACCCTACAATGTAGCTAGCATACATTTTTGTATGAAATAATATGTATTGGATTCAGATTACAACTATACAGAAGTGCACATGTCTCTGCCAGGACAGGTTGCCGTTGCCTATACCCAGGGCTGTGTTAGTCATACATATATGGTGTAACGGTAACCTATGGTTCAAGAGTTATAGGCCAAAACGTGTATAGCAATCGTTATAGGTTTGAAAGATTTAGGGTGGAGGTTCTTCTACAGCCTTCTGGGAGTGTGGCTGCAAAGTCTCTTGCTGATTGGTCCAGCAATGCCGGAGATTCACAGACAAATAAACGCACGCGCACACACACACAAAGAAGCAAATCACACCATGAAATTGGAAAGTATACTGGAGGCCAAGCTGGCGAGAATACCAGCATTCCAGTCGTTGAAGGATGTATGTGTTGCACGTGGTGCGAGGCATTCTGGCTGAGTTGTTTTTTTGCCCTGCCAGGTACAGTATAATAGAGTCGTTGAATGTCCTGCTGACAGTGTGTACCTCACCAGCCAGCATGGCTCACACTGGGGGGAATAATATTTACGTTTGGTTGGTGGAGTTTCCGCAACATCAGTCAAGCACATCCATATAGGTCTAACATTTATCCTGGGCAAACACTAGTCTGAAGCCTGACTCATATGTCGTCGTGTAAAGGTGTCGCGTGCTGAAAATAGCGGATCTACACGCTCATACGCGCGTTGTGGGTGCACCGTGCACCGCATTTGGGAGCTTATAGATTGGCTATTTTCGGTTCGTGGCCTCGCTGTACGACGGAGCATAAATTATAGGCATGAGGTGTATCCAGTGAATGAGAAGCAATATACCCCGTCTGACAGAAAGACTCGGATCTAATCCCGACTCAGTCTGCTGCCCCCGGTTGCACCTGAAGATAACCCATTCTGAACGTGAACCCATTTTTGTGTTGGCATCATGTTATGCTTTAGCCATTGAAAAATAGCAGATCTACAAGCTCATATCGCGCCACCGAGTGGCGCGATACGAGCTTGTAGGTCTGCTATTTTTGAAAAATCGAAGAACGACTGACATTTTTAGAATCTGATCTCAGGTCAGAATGGGTTCATCAGACCAGTGTGTGTCCAGTGGAAAACCTTGTATGAATCTGATCTCAGGTCAGAATGGGATAATACACAGAACGTGCCGGCAGGCACACAACGGAAAGTCAGCTGAACTGCAGGGCCACGCTTTGCTTGCTGCAGAGAGCCACACTGTGCTCCTACATGAGCTGAAATGACAATACAAACAATAATAAGTAGCTCAAATGTCGCAGTATTTGTTCACTCTTCAACTAGAGGCTCTACATGCAAACTCCAGAGACAGAAGGCTCAACAAACAAATAAACAAAATGGCTCCAAGATAACTTTTTTTATTCGGTATGCCTAGTACATATAGAAGATTTCCTCTTTCTTGTTTTTTTGTACACGTTCTATGATAGAACTTGTACAAAAAACAAGAAATGATCACATAGTGATATTTGTAAGGTGAAACAAGCGCTGGTTTCTTCATTTAGTAACGAATGCTCCTCTCAACCGGACGGTCTCATTCATAACATTACGTTACATAACATTGGGTGTCTCTAAAGATTTCTGTTACCTGCTTATTACATGACAGCAGCTTGTGTGGCAGCCAATCAGGACTAGGTCCTCAGTATGACTCATGAATGACTAGGTCTTGTCCATGTCATGAGCTGTAGTCAGGTCTCAGTGTCTCACCTGACAAAAACAACAGCATTGTTCTTTCATTTTAGTAAGATTACTGTTTTAGTTTCTCCAATGATTCATTAAGTTGAACATTTGGCGAAAATAGCAATGCTATACACTGAGCTTGTACATGCTATTTTCAATATTTGATGTACAAACAGTAGGCAGGGCTTAATAGGTTAGTTAAAATCCATGCAACCACTTTCATTAGCAAATATGTAATAGGGAAATGAGCAATTGTAAATCGCCATTTTTTGCTACAGTATAATGGCATAAGTGGTTAACCCATTCTGAACGGGCACCCGTTTTGGTGTTAGCATCATGTTATGCTTTAGCTATTGAAAAATAGCAGATCTAGGTCTGAAAAATCGAAGAACGACTGACATTTTTAGAATCTGATCTCAGGTCAGAATGGGTTAATCAGACCAGTGTGTGTCCAGTGGAAACCTCGTATGAATCTGATCTCAGGTCAGAATGGGTTAAACAACATCAGTTCATCCCAAACATATGTTCCTTGACCCGCCAAGGACTCCTTACATCACATACACAGCCCACCACTTTCCCCTTCCCTCTGAGGATTTACCCAAGGACATGTCTTCCTCATGTTGACATCTGTCACGGCTGTGGAGAGCAGAGCAGACAGCCCATGGGCTCTGGGGATTTGCAAGCATTTATACTGTGTTGGTCGACTATTTACCATCACAGACAGGTAAAGGTGTGTGTCAGTAATGATATAAGGACAATACAGTAGCTGATGACTTTCCCTAGCGGACACTTGATGCTATTACGTCGCCTAATGAGCAGTAATAGTTCCCCTGACCAACGGCCATAGGTTTCCAAGGCGCAAACTGCCAAGTCAATTAAGAACAACCTGATCGCTCGAGGTTTACATTTCCAAGCTGGATAAATACACGGAATCAATGGCAGAATTCACAATCACATGTGTTACTAAATATAAAGATAATTAACATTACAGAGAGACGGCTACAACTTCTAACTTGGTAATTAACTCATTACCATGTGCATGCATGGGAGAATAATTAGGATACTTATACTAACACCACTTAAAGTGCTAGGATTTTAAAGTCATATCATTTTTTCTTCAGTTTGCAACCTTGCAGATGGAAATGAGTTAAGTCAAGTCAATGTGTGTGTGTGTGTGTGTGTGTGTGTGTGTGTGTGTGTGTGTGTGTGTGTGTGTGTGTGTGTGTGTGTGTGTGTGTGTGTGTGTGTGTGTGTGTGTGTGTGTGTGTGTGTGTGTGTGTGTGTGTGTACTGTATAAGAGGGTTTCTCAAAGTGCGTGCCGTGACACAAGACCAGGAACAGGGGTGCCTCAGAATGCTTTGATAACGTTTGGAATTCATCAATATCACTTCAGTTTAACCACTTATACCCTCTAGACTTAGTAAAACACACCTGAGTTGCACTGGACTTCATGAGTTATTTCTCTAAACTGTCTTCACTGAAAATAGAAGATCTACAAGCTCAAGTGTAGAGTTATTTTCAATCTGTTCTTTAATGGAAACTGATATTCTCTCAAGTTTTCCTCTGTGACATAAACTGTATTTAGGGGGAAAGATTTGCATATGTATGTACCGTATACGATTCTAAACATAACAGTGTGATTCTGGCGTTCCATGGATGACAAAGTAATGCAGGGGTGCCCTGAGTCAAAACAGTTTGAGAACCAATGCAGTAGGCTATGGCATATTTCTCACTAAATGATTATCCGACATATTACTGCTCCTGATATATCTTATAATTATAACCCTTAGGTTGTCTGTGTATTTACATAATGTCTGGCAACAACAAGTAGCCTAAAAGAGACCAGAATCTCATTATCACATATTGCTCAGATTAGAACTAAGAGCTCAGGGAACGAATGAATTAAAAATAAAAATAAATCGTCTGTGTAAATATATCAAGCGATTTCTATGCGACTTGAGTTCAGAACTAGTGATGGGCATTTTGTTCTTCATTACCTCATTTCACTGTACTTTAACGTCTATATTAATCACAGAGATTAATTGAATAATCAAAAAAGTTAATTGACAGATTAATCTAATGGTTAGTTGCAGCCATACTTTGTTGTCTCCTAGGATTTCAAGACCAGAAAAATAAATAAAGTTAACGAACCCTTTAATTAATTGAATTGAAATAAATATACCGTCCATGCAAAACAATTCACTGGGCTGTTTGGAGTAAACAAGGCTGTTATCGACCCAAATGGTTCATGGACATTCAGACATCAGAGGGCAAAGTTATAGTTCCATTGTTAGTGAGCCCTCATCACAAGGCTATGCCGAGAGAATGCTTTGTTCATTAATTCCTGTTCATTTCACATACCCTGTGATAGATTAAATTAACTTGCTATAAATAGTGTGTTGCAAGTTTGCAACAACAAAGGCATTTAGCAAACACTCTTATCCAGAGCGACTTACAAGTACACGATCAGTAAATGAGTGAACAAGTGAACAAATGACAACACGTAAATAGTCACGTAATTTAAGTTGAGTAGGCTTAACTATAGCAAGTAAAGATCAAGGCAGTTGTATTTGTATAGCACATTTCACACATCAAACTTAGTGTAATGCCCAGGATTCAAACTCAGGTCTCCCACATGAAAGTCCAACATCTTAACCACTAGACCAAAGGGATATCCCTATATGGACCAGGGGAGATATTAGACAATTGAGGCCATCAGGCTGAGGCTCTGAGCCACTCTGCTATACATTAGCATGTAAAAAAGAATACATATTTAGCATCATGCTCGAATGCCCCCGCCCCCCTGACAAAAACAGCTAAAATCTCTAAAACGAAAGAAAGCAGCAAATGAAAATAAATGAACACTCGTCTTTTAGTTTCTCTAAAAACAACCTAAAACATGAACCTTGGTTGAAAAAAAACAAATTAAACTAAAGTCAGGAATCTGAGCACTTCCCATCACTGAATGCATGATCAATTACAATCTAATAATAATGATGAAATGTCCCACTCTGCATGCGTACTTTTATGTCTGGTATACTCTATGAGTGCCTTTCTGAGGGCAATGCCTTTTGTTCTGTTATACTCAAATCAATTTTGAATGTATAGGATGTTGAATGCAAGACATTGCTACTTGGTAGATGGTTAAAACTAATGTATTGTACAAGCCATGGCCCGATGGACATGCTGTCATGACAGAGCTCGGCCGGTACGTGGCTCTCTCCTGTGTGTGGGGATGAAGGAGTTATCGTGTGCATCGATTCGCAACCGGCGGTTGGTCGCACCCAGCTCAGAGTCACTTTAGCTTGGATTGTATACTATAGGCCAAGTGTGACTGATCATCCGTCACCCACACACCACAAGGTGGTATTGCTACTTTTACGGAGCCCCCTAGGGGACATTTCTAGGTAGATTATTTAAGAGATGGTGGTTTATGTTTTCTGGTATGGAAAAACATTTTAGATGTTGGCAGGAAAAAACAAGGCTATAACATTTTTCTTTTAGGAGATGGAAATGTTTTGAAAGGGGAAAGATCTTTTTTTTGGAGGGGATGACAATTTTCGAGGGGGTGACAAAAATAAATCAAGGCTGTGACTTTTTTTTTTAGGAGATGAAAATGTTTTTAAAGTGGAAAGATATGTTTTTTGGAGGGGATGACAATTTTTTTTTAGGAGATGGAAATGTTTTTAAAGTGGAAAGATATGTTTTTTGGAGGGGATGACATTTTTTTTTAGGAGATGAAAATGTTTTGAAAGGGGAAAGATATATTTTTTTGAGGGGATGACAAATCTTTTTTAGGAGATGAAAATGTTTTTAAAGGGGAAATATATATTTTTTGGAGGGGATGACTTTTTTTTTTGTTAAAGTTTTTTTTTTTTTTCACTTCCAAGTTTTCTTTTCAAACTTTGAAAAAAAAAAAAATTGAAAAAAAAAAAAAAAATTGAAAAAAAAAAAAAGTCATCCCCTCCAAAAAACATTCTCATCCCCTCCAAAAAACATTCTCATCTCCTAAAAAAAAACACCTCTTTTTCCAAATGGCTATAAATAGAACAACAACAGAAGCACATGGCTACTTGACCCCCAGTGACTCCCAAATGGTAACTCTGTCATTCCTCTACCGTTTTGGACGGGGGTGGGCTCATTTGAATCGTGTCGCCCCCCTGGGGGCGTCTTTGGGGGTCTCAAGGTTCGGGGACCCCCAGGGACCCCCAGGGACCCCCAAATGGTAACTCTGTCATTCCTCTACTGTTTTGGACGGGGGTGGGCTCATTTGAATCGTGTCGCCCCCCTGGGGGCGTCTTTGGGGGTCTCAAGGTTCGGGGACCCCCAGGGACCCCCAGGGACCCCCAAATGGTAACTCTGTCATTCCTTTACTGTTTTGGACGGGGGTGGGCTCATTTGAATCGTGTCGCCCCCCTG
Source organism: Protomyctophum parallelum (assembly GCF_964188405.1). Lineage (NCBI taxonomy): Eukaryota > Metazoa > Chordata > Actinopteri > Myctophiformes > Myctophidae > Protomyctophum > Protomyctophum parallelum. Next base: position 2,606,182 of record NC_139703.1, read on the forward strand.
GGGGCGTCTTTGGGGGTCTCAAGGTTCGGGGACCCCCAGGGACCCCCAGGGACCCCCAAATGGTAACTCTGTCATTCCTCTACTGTTTTGGACGGGGGTGGGCTCATTTGAATCGTGTCGCCCCCCTGGGGGCGTCTTTGGGGGTCTCAAGGTTCGGGGACCCCCAGGGACCCCCAGGGACCCCCAAATGGTAACTCTGTCATTCCTCTACTGTTTTGGACGGGGGTGGGCTCATTTGAATCGTGTCGCCCCCCTGGGGGCGTCTTTGGGGGTCTCAAGGTTCGGGGACCCCCAGGGACCCCCAGGGACCCCCAAATGGTAACTCTGTCATTCCTCTACTGTTTTGGACGGGGGTGGGCTCATTTGAATCGTGTCGCCCCCCTGGGGGCGTCTTTGGGGGTCTCAAGGTTCGGGGACCCCCAGGGACCCCCAGGGACCCCCAAATGGTAACTCTGTCATTCCTTTACTGTTTTGGACGGGGGTGGGCTCATTTGAATCGTGTCGCCCCCCTGGGGGCGTCTTTGGGGGTCTCAAGGTTCGGGGACCCCCAGGGACCCCCAGGGACCCCCAAATGGTAACTCTGTCATTTCTCTACCGTTTTGGACGGGGGTGGGCTCATTTGAATCGTGTCGCCCCCCCGGGGGCGTCTTTGGGGGTCTCAAGGTTCGGGGACACCCAGGGACCCCCAAATGGTAACTCTGTCATTTCTCTACCGTTTTGGACGGGGGTGGGCTCATTTGAATCGTGTCGCCCCCCCGGGGGCGTCTTTGGGGGTCTCAAGGTTCGGGGACCCCCAGGGACCCCTAAATGGTAACTCTGTCATTTCTCTACCGTTTTGGATGGGGGTGGGCTCATTTGAAATGTGTCGCCCCCCTGGGGGCGTCTTTGGGGGTCTCAAGGTTCGGGGACCCCCAGGGCCCCCCAGGGACCCCCAAATGGTAACTCTGTCATTTCTCTACCGTTTTGGACGGGGGTGGGCTCATTTGAAATGTGTCGCCCCCCCTGGGGGCGTCTTTGGGGGTCTCAAGGTTCGGGGACCCCCAGGGACCCCCAAATGGTAACTCTGTAATTTCTCTACCGTTTTGGACGGGGGTGGGCTCATTTGAATCGTGTCACCCCCCTGGGGGCGTCTTTGGGGGTCCCTGGGGGTCCACGAGTTTGAAACTCATGCGAACGAGTTTGAAAATAAAATGTTGAAGAAGAGGAGAAAATATTCATCTAGCAGCACCAAAAAAAACACCTCTCTTTACACCGGTGGACGATACATTTTATTTTGAAGGACAGGCCTTCCGCTCAAGGAGTTCCGGGAACTTAATGAACTGTGATAGGTATATAGAGGAAACAATTTACAATTTACAATTTAGGCATTTAGCAGACGCTCTTAATCCAGAGCGATTTACATTTAAGCAAGAACAAAAGCATGGGAATACATCACATAAAAGCATTTATCATGAAACATGCGTAAGCTAAGAAAGTAACAGTGGAATATCTATATAATGAAACTATACATACACTATACATATAAACTATACATATTTACTACTATGCTATACATATGTACTATGGCGTGCTATGACTATATACGATACAATTATAGTGCTGTCTACATAACATGCTATAAGTCTGTGTCAAATGCTATCTAAGCCAACAGAAATGCTATCTAAGGGTTTAGGGTAAGTGCTATGGGCCATGATGGAGTCTGAAAAGGTGAGTTTTCAGGCTACGGCGGAGGATTGGGAGTGATGCTGCAGTTCTGACTGCAATGGGAAGTGCATTCCACAGTTTTGGAGCCTGAAGGGAAAGAACACAACTGAACCCACCTCACCCCTGCCCACTTTGACAGGCTGGGATGGCTTAGGGTCGACGACAGAGTACAGCATCTTGCAATGGGTCTGGTCCACAAGATTCGATACACCACCAAGATACCCATGTACCTGTCTAAATACTTCCTTAATGTAAACGAAGTCCACACCCACAACACCAGAGGGAGTGCAACAAACCATGTGCAACCCAGATTGGGCACAAACAATTAAGGGACTAAATTATTTTCACTCCTATGCCACCAAAATGTGGAACGCCCTACCAACAGTCATTAAGACATGTGAATCCCTTGACTCCTTCAAAACCGCTCTCAAAGGGCACCTACGGATGGCTGCAATTCGAAACTGGCCTCTGTAAAATCTGAATGAGCCCACCCCCGTCCAAAACGGTAGAGAAATGACAGAGTTACCATTTGGGGGTCCCTGGGGGGCCCTGGGGGTCCCCGAACCTTGAGACCCCCAAAGACGCCCCCAGGGGGGCGACACATTTCAAATGAGCCCACCCCCATCCAAAACGGTAGAGAAATGACAGAGTTACCATTTAGGGGTCCCTGGGGGTCCCCGAACCTTGAGACCCCCAAAGACGCCCCCGGGGGGGCGACACGATTCAAATGAGCCCACCCCCGTCCAAAACGGTAGAGAAATGACAGAGTTACCATTTGGGGGTCCCTGGGTGTCCCCGAACCTTGAGACCCCCAAAGACGCCCCCGGGGGGGCGACACGATTCAAATGAGCCCACCCCCGTCCAAAACGGTAGAGAAATGACAGAGTTACCATTTGGGGGTCCCTGGGGGTCCCTGGGGGTCCCCGAACCTTGAGACCCCCAAAGACGCCCCCAGGGGGGCGACACGATTCAAATGAGCCCACCCCCGTCCAAAACAGTAGAGGAATGACAGAGTTACCATTTGGGGGTCCCTGGGGGTCCCTGGGGGTCCCTGGGGGTCCCCGAACCTTGAGACCCCCAAAGACGCCCCCAGGGGGGCGACACGATTCAAATGAGCCCACCCCCGTCCAAAACAGTAGAGGAATGACAGAGTTACCATTTGGGGGTCCCTGGGGGTCCCTGGGGGTCCCCGAACCTTGAGACCCCCAAAGACGCCCCCAGGGGGGCGACACGATTCAAATGAGCCCACCCCCGTCCAAAACGGTAGAGGAATGACAGAGTTACCATTTGGGAGTCACTGGGGGTCAAGTAGCCATGTGCTTCTGTTGTTGTTCTATTTATAGCCATTTGGAAAAAGAGGTGTTTTTTTTTAGGAGATGAGAATGTTTTTTGGAGGGGATGAGAATGTTTTTTGGAACGGATGACTTTTTTTTTTTTTCAAAGTTTTTTTTTTTTTTCAAAGTTTTTTTTTTTTCAAAGTTTGAAAAGAAAACTTGGAAGTGAAAAAAAAAAAAAACTTTAACAAAAAAAAAAGTCATCCCCTCCAAAAAATATATATTTCCCCTTTAAAAACATTTTCATCTCCTAAAAAAGATTTGTCATCCCCTCAAAAAAATATATCTTTCCCCTTTCAAAACATTTTCATCTCCTAAAAAAAAATGTCATCCCCTCCAAAAAACATATCTTTCCACTTTAAAAACATTTCCATCTCCTAAAAAAAATTGTCATCCCCTCCAAAAAACATATCTTTCCACTTTAAAAACATTTTCATCTCCTAAAAAAAAAAGTCACAGCCTTGATTTATTTTTGTCACCCCCTCGAAAATTGTCATCCCCTCCAAAAAAAATATCTTTCCCCTTTCAAAACATTTCCATCTCCTAAAAGAAAAATGTTATAGCCTTGTTTTTTTCCTGCCAACATCTAAAATGTTTTTCCATACCAGAAAACATAAACCACCATCTCTTAAATAATCTACCTAGAAATGTCCCCTAGGGGGCTCCGTACTACTTCTACTTAAAAAATAAAATACAAAATAAAAATGATGTCAACATGCATCTATATTCTACAGTACGTAGAATAACTAGCATCTATGGGAAAATAGGTGACAAGAAAAGTGATACATTGGAATAAGGAGTTCTAATGGCCAGGGGTGACCACCAACGCTGTGGCCTTGTGGCTATGATGTTTGCCCTGAGATTCGGAGGTATAGGGGTTCGATTCCCCGTCATTAGCATTCAGCATCGAGCATTGATTTTGGGGTATAAGTCCCGGCTGTGACATACAGTGTCGTGTCCAGGTGGTGTATTTGTACATCATTGCCGGGGGATGTGCTTTGCACATCAAGCCTCACGCAACAGTAACATAGGAGATAGGCCCTATATGTATCGGCAAGGCCTACTTAGGGGGCGAGGTAGAGTCTATATAGTCTAAGGAGATGAGTTTTCAGACTGCGGCAGAAAATGGGGGAGTACGAGTCTGCAGTCCTGATTAGTCCTGTGTACATTCCATAACAACAAAGGCCCACGCAGTGTGAAGGACAACTTCCCGTAATTGCCTGAATGGTGGCTCTTCTGAATGAGCTGTTTTCTGTTTTAATAGAAAGCCTCCCACTGTAATGATATCGTTCCCCGGCGCACTGAGTTCTCCAGCGCCCTCGTCTGCCATTACAGAAACTGCTGATTGTATCAACTCACAGTAATAACCTATTAGTCAGTGATTGTGTCCTCAACCCTCCCTTTGTCACATTAAGTGTATTAATTATTGCCAATGTAATTATCAGCCCTGCATTGTTCCTTTGCGATTAGACTGTCACTAATGGATCTTTAACCCATTCTGACCGGGCACCCATTTTGGTGTCGGCATCATGTCATGCTTTAGCTATTTCAAAATAGCAGATCTACAAGCTCGTATCGCGCCACTCGGTGGCGCGATACGAGCTTGTAGGTCTGCTATTTTTTGAAAAATCGAAGAACGACGGACATTTTTAGAATCTGATCTCAGGTCAGAATGGGTTCATCAGACCAGTGTGTGTCCGGCGGAAACCTCGTATGAATCTGATCTCAGGTCAGAATGGGTTAAGGACCCAGCCCACGTACTTGATACGAACCCACCCCACCGAACTGATATCCCTTTGTCTCCCTCTAAACTCTTTATCTGAAACCTTTAATATACAATGTACATAAACATTCTCAGCACCCCCCTACCCAGCCTGTGGGTCTGTGTGGTGACAACAGCCTCCATTATCTCGTCGCCGCACACAGCTCACGTCTCATGCTCTCCAACATTGGCTGATCCCGTAATCCAGCCTCCCATCAGCGTGTAGCAGCATGACAGGCCGTCTCGTCAAACGGCTCCACACAGCGGTTCACCACCCACAACCACACAAAGGTTAATTGAGGATGTTCCCACTCAGTGGGGAGACACAAGAGGGTCGGAGAGCACGGTGTTGCATTCTGCTGGATCCTTTAATTTAATAACGTTTGTTATCATTAATCTGCTGTCTTGCGTGTTGAGTTATTCCCCTGGTGGGTTCTCGGTGTGATCCTATACCTGTTGATACAGGGCTTTCCGAAAAGGAAGTTAACCTATTCTGACCGGGCACCCATTTTGGTGTCAGCATCATGTTATGCTTTAGCTATTTAAAAATAGCAGATCTACAAGCTCATATCGCGCCACCGAGTGGCGCGATACGAGCTTGTAGGTCTGCTATTTTTTGAAAAATCGAAGAACAACTGACATTTTTAGAATCTGATCTCAGGTCAGAATGGGTTCATCAGACCCAGTGTTTGTCCGGCGGAAACCTCGTATGAATCTGATCTCAGGTCAGAATGGGTTAATCTTGGCAGTGTAATAGCCTGCTGAGCACCCTTCAACCACTTGAACCCCGTGGTGTCCCTGTATGCTCGGCTTGCCACAACAGACGATCATACGAGTGAAAGCTCACTGTGAGTTTGTAGATCGGCTATTTTCAGCAAAGACAATTGGTGTAGAGGGAAAAAAGGACTGTGGGCCAGGGATATATAGCCCTGGTAGGCCATAAAACAAAGTGGTTAATTGGCTGGTTTCAGTGAAGTCTTTTTCTATGTGTATAGCTCTAGTTAATGAGTCCTGCTATGCAGTCAGTTAGGGACATGAAGCAGATGCTTAATTTTCTGGCAGCTTGGCTGACTTTGGAACGTTGCTTCCATTGCTGAAGTGACAGTTATTGCTTTTTCTTTCAGCAAGGAGTTTATTATAAGGTCACGACCCCTGAACCGGTATACCGCTTCACCAATACTACGAACCCCGGATCTGGGAGTGCGATCTCATTGGCTAAACCAGGGGTCTGCAACAGGCGGCTCTAGAGCCGCATGTGGCTCTAGAGCCGCATGTGGCTCTAGAGCACACCCCTAGTGGCTCCCTGTAGCATTAAAAGTAGCAATAAATTATTTTTCATGTATGGTTTCTGTAGGAGGCCAAACGTGACAAGCATTCTTAATATTTATTCTACACATTTTTACAAAATTGGAAAACTTAACTAAACTAAAATTTATAGCATGCGACACACTCAGTGCCGTGCCAGCCAGGTGTCTATTATAAACAAACCAGTGGGTGTGTGAGGCTGCTGCCTGCTACGCTATGGCTTCTACAGGGAGAGAAATAAAGATAGCCGACGAAAAACAAAGGATTTAACAGTTCGTGGACAGAGGCTTTTGCCTTCACAGCCAATGCAGATTGACTGCCTGTATGTTTAATCTGCAGTGAGAAGCTATCAAACAACAAAAAAAGTAACGTTAAAAGACATTTCCAGGGAAAGCATGCTAAATTCTGCTAGTTTCGTTGCAACCCGGGAGATAATAAAGCTTGGCTAGCTGCATTATAATGCGTAATTTTCTTTGCGGCTCCAGATAGATTTTGAATTTATTTTTGGTCGAAAATGGCTCTTTCAACATCTTGGGTTGCCGACCCCTGGGCTAAACACTCTCCCAGATCCTTTAATCTTGCACAGTCCGATTATACAAAAAATTATACAATTTTGAATACATTAATGTATACAAAATTGTTTTGTAATAATGAAGTAAATGTACTTAGTTACTTTACACCACTGCTCTCAGCCACGCACACGCACCACACACACACCCACCCGCGCACACGCGCGCACGCACGGTGGGCTTCATCAGCACTGCTATAGCCCAGGAGGGTTGAGAGGGGTTGAGGAGGAGGAGGAGGAGGAGACCACATGCCCTTGGCCATGTAACTCCTAACCCATTCTGAACGGGCACCCATTTTGGTGTCGGCATCATGTTATGCTTTAGCTATTGAAAAATAGCAGATCTACAAGCTCATATCGCGCCACCGAGTGGCGCGATACGAGCTTGTAGGTCTGCTATTTTTGAAAAATCGAAGAACGACTGACATTTTTTTAATCTGATCTCAGGTCAGAATGGGTTAATCAGACCAGTGTGTGTCCAGCGGAAACCTCGTATGAATCTGATCTCAGGTCTAGAATGGGCTAAAGACAATCACAGGTCAGCCAGTAGTGGAACAGAAGGCCCACAGATGGAGCATGCTCCAGTCATCTCTGCCTCCTCTGGCCCCAGTGCTGTCACATCACCCAGCAGCCTGCTCTGACCTCTGCAGGCTCAGGGGCTCTGTCTCTCACACACACACGTACAGTAAATAGCAATATGCACTCAAACATATACATTAAACAAGGGCAGACACCGGGACCGACACACTTGCATGCACGCACGCACACGCACACACACACACACACACACACACACACACACACACACGCACACACACACACACACACACACACACACACACATGTTTATATGTGCATATGTGCATGCACACATTGACACTTTGCACTGCCACACAAGAAAGGACTCCTACATGTATATCCATTCTGCATGCTGAGTGTGTTAACGTGGCAGCATAGGCAGCCACATAGCCTATAGTGTACGTACAGTACACATAAGTATAGGCTATGCCATATGCACTCAAACATATTATGCATAAGCAATGGGCACACCCACCCGGGACACATGATGCGCGCATGCACACATTAACCCTTTAGATCCGTTATCCATTCTAACCCATTCTGAACGGGCACCCATTTTGGTGTTGGCATCATGTTATGCTTTAAGCTATTGAAAAATAGCAGATCTACAAGCTCATATCGCGCCACCGAGTGGCGCGATATGAGCTTGTAGGTCTGCTATTTTTTGAAAAATCGAAGAACGACTGACATTTTTAGAATCTGATCTCAGGTCAGAATGGGTTCATCAGACCAGTGTGTGTCCAGTGGAAACCTCGTATGAATCTGATCTCAGGTCAGAATGGGCTAATGCATGCTGAGTGGGTTAATGCGTGGCTGGGGATCACTCGCATCACAGTCAGCAGTAGAAGTCTGCTGAGTATGGCTGTCAGGAAGTGACCCCCATGCGGGCAGCCTGGCATAGTGGGACAGAGAGCAGGTGGTCAGGGGTCGAGACCACGATTAACCCATTCTGACCTGAGATCAGATTCATACGAGGTTTCCACTGGACACACACTGGTCTGATTAACCCATTCTGACCTGAGATCAGATTCTAAAAAATGTCAGTCGTTCTTCGATTTTTTTCAAAAATAGCAGACCTACAAGCTCGTATCGCGCCACTCGGTGGCGCGATATGAGCTTGTAGATCTGCTATTTTTCAATAGCTAAAGCATAACATGATGCTGACACCAAAATGGGTGCCCGGTCAGAATAGGTTAAGGATGCCCTCTCTCTCTCTCTCTCTCTCTCTCTCTCTCTCTCTCTCCCTCTCCTTCTGAATGTCATGGCCAAGGGTCACCGCCAAGAGAGAGGAATAAATTTGGCTTTGAAGACCATTACTAAGCTGCTGCTGCTGCAGGAGATAAGACATATTTATTAACGGCGCAAGAAGAAAATGTGTACGCTCGACGACGTGAAAGGACGCGTTCGTAAGGTCATCTTTTCACGACGCCGGGACAAATTAACGGATGACATATGGTATAATAATTGTTTCCACACAAAAATCTAGGTTCGAAATCTGTGAAGTTTGCCTTTATAACAGCGTAAACACAACAGCTTATAACTTCTCAAATATAAATATAATTATGTGGGGGGGAATAGAGAAGATGATTCGGTGCACGCTGTGCACAGTGGCTTGTAAGATAAACTCCAAACTCACAGAAATCTTAAAGGGACACTTCACCCTTTTTGCAAAAAGATATATGTTAATGACGTTTAGAAGCTTTAGATCACTTTCCTGGAGATCTTTATGTGTGTAATATGTGGTTTTAGATATTTTAGATTGTAGCAGTGAGCCTGTTGTCTCTGATGTCATGGACACTGGGCTCACTTCCTTCCTGGACTACATGTTGTCTCAGTAAGACAGCTCTCCCCCTATCCACAAGGAGGAGCAGTGCACCAAAGAATTATGGGAATTGTAGTCCAGGAAGGTAGTGAGACCAGTGTCCATGACATCAGAGACACTGTGCTCACTGCTACAATCTAAAATAGCTAAAACCACATATTACACACATAAATACCCCCAGGAAAGTGTTCTAAAGCTTCTAAACGTCATTAACATATATATTTTTGCAAAAAGGGTGAAGTGTCCCTTTAACTCATGGTGTGCGTGCACATGACTAATTGAAAAATCTTCAAAAAGCAAATTTTCTTTCCACTTGTGTAATGTTATGAGGGAGGGTGTGTGTGTGTGTGTGTGGGGGGGGGGATACAGTATAGTAGGCCGTCTACACCCATCAATGTCACCCAGCCAGCTGTGTGAACCAACACACCAATCACCCTGTCACAAGTTCAAAAGCTTCAACAACTGTCACAACATATATATAGATTCACATCAGCCTTCAATTCCATAGCCCTTATAAACAGAGCCACCTGTGCATGCAGGGCTCATATATGGCCACATGTTCAGATGTGGCGTCGACCTGCTTATCCCATTCTGACCTGAGATCAGATTCATACGAGTTTTCCACTGGACACGCACTGGTCTGATTAACCCATTCTGACCTGAGATCAGATTAAAAAAATGTCAGTCGTTCTTCGATTTTTCAAAAAATAGCAGACCTACAAGCTCGTATCGCGCCACTCGGTGGCGCGATATGAGCTTGTAGATCTGCTATTTTTTAAATAGCTAAAGCATAACATGATGCCGACACCAAAATGGGTGCTCGGTCAGAATGGATTAAACAGAGCCACCTGTGCACGCGGGCTCATATGTGGCCACATGTTCAGATGTGGCGTCGACCTGCTTAATATGCTGTTCAGTTCACACATAATAATGGCACCATAATAATGCAAAAGCTAATGCTGTCAAAATAACAGAAGCGCATTATCTTGCATTATAGCAAGATCACGTGCCAAAACAAACTGTGTTTTAACCTATACCTATTAGTGAGTACTGAACTTTACTGATTGATTAAGCAATTACTAAGGAAATACAGCAACAGGAAAATCGCTTTAACATTGAATAGCATGCATGCAGGGCCATGACTGAATAAAACTAAATGAAACACAATTTATTGTGGATATATAGGTACAGAGTTTAGGTGGAAATGTTTAAAACAAATGTTTAAATGGACAAAAGAAACATGGGACTTTGTTATTTATGGTTATATATAGGAAAATACAACATATATATAATAAACTTTAATAAAAATATGGCCACATGTTCAGGTGTAGCGTCGACCTGCAGTTCACACATGATCTACCATGATGGCAGTGCAAAAGAAAATGCTGTCAAAATAACAGAAGCGCATTATCTTGCATTATATAGCACTAATGCAAGATGTTTCTTGCATGTCTTGATTATGAATTGGACACATATTATGACCATATACAAAGAGGCATCTAGGCTGTTTTTGGTGGTATCCTTTTAGCATTTATTTGCATAAATGTACTTGCTGTAACAATAATAGAATCAATAACAGAATCAAATCATTATGTTGTCACGTTTGGTTTAATGCATTCATTTATTTATTAAGAAGGAAGCCATAAGCAGGATAGTCGACGGGGAGCATGGCCATTATTGAGAAGTAATCCTCTCTCCAGCACGATACAGCCTCAGCTGCTCTGCGCCAGGGTCTAATCACCCTGTCAGGGTGTATTTCACACTAATGACCTGCGCCCCGTTGATCATATCCCTTGCATAACATAACCAATTTTCTTTTAGCAAAATCCGTTTTCTCTGAAAATCCTTAAAGGACTAAATAGCCTATACCGATCTAAATACTGTAACATGACTTTGTCTACTCCCAACTTTGGCCATTTTTGGCTATACTCCGTCACCAGTGGGAGGCAACGCGACACGTTGTGAGCTTGTAGATCGGTTATTATCACCATAAACGGGTTCAAGTGGTTAAAGTGACGATTGACTGGAACTGTGTGTGAGGGCAACTGAAATTGGTGCCTATGCATCGTTTGCTGTAGTCATGATTTTCCTAATTTCACGGGGGTGGGGGGGGGTGGGGAGGGGGGGACTGATAATTAATTGATTTGAAAGCAAATTATGATGTGAAGGATGTTTACTGAATGTTGAGTACAGTATGGCTATAGTTTTCTGAAGATTGGTCGTGACGAGCCGTATAATGTTCTTTTGTGAAATCATTTGAGTGCTATACATCATTCGAGTGGTGATTTGAGTTGGGATGTTGTGCACATTGTGTCACGTTCTCATAGGCCTATACATTGTATAGGCCTATACATTGTGTAGATATTTGAAAACTTGCGGCCATTCATTGTTGGTCCATCTTATAGGGTACTGGTACATCAAATGAGCCGCGCAGTGAGCTTCTCTTCTCTTTGTACAGTCAGATATATATATAGTACCACCTTATTGTGATAAGTATAGAGTAGACAGTTTGTACATTCTTTGTTTGTTTCTCTCCTCCAGTATGATTGTGCTTTGTGTCCTTTGTGCTGTGGCTGCTATTAAGGTGAGAGAGCGCCCTTTACACTCGGCTTGGAATGCTGTGTTAAACAGTTAAACTAAAGGCTTTATGTTGTTTTGTAGTGCCCTTTTTACGTTGCTCGGTTGAAATTACAGTGTGATCTTTGGTGCCAAGAGTAGTGTTTTGAAGTGTGTGATTCAGATACTATCCCGGCCAAGCCTGCAGCAAACACTAGTAGAGCAAAAGCACAGCTGCTGGTTTGTCTATTTCCATGTAATCAGGAGAACATGTTAAATGTTGTCTCTTCTTACTGCTCACAAAGCATTTTCAATGATTTAGCTGTTCTATTGTATTTCCATTATTGCTTCATTTGAAATGTATCAGTATCAATAAAAAAGGACCCTATTTCTAATTATTTTATTCAGGACGACTATCTTCTAATTGTATAGCTCAGCTGGACCACATATTGTAGGTCTACACTACAGTATACAGTATGAACAAGACTGTAATTGTTGTTTGCATGCAATGTGGCAAAGTGAGTTTTAACGTCGTTAATGTTGTTTAATGCAATCAGATAGGACTTTTCTGTTTGGATGTATGGGCTGTCAAGGCCAGAAAGTATTTTTGCCACTCAGTAGGCGTTCCCCCCGGGTATGGTGATGATGTCACGCGCATGCCCTCTATTTGGTAGTTCAAGAGCCATGCCATTTCAATCAATCAATCAATCAATCAATCAATCAATCAATCAATCAATCAATCAATCAATCAATCAATCAATCAATCAGTCAGTCAGTCAGTCAGTCAGTCAGTCAGTCGATAAAAATCAGACCCGTCTGAAGTGAGTGGTACTGTACTGTACTGTACTGTACTGTACTGTACTGTACTGTACTGTACTGTACTGTACTGTACTGTACTGTACTGTACTGTACTGTACTGTACTACTGTACAAGCCCTCCTCCCTGGCCTGTGTGTCTGTGTGTTAGGCTGTGCAACAGTGGCACTTGGTGGTGAACAAACACTACAACGCTATTCTTGTGCTCGGACAGACAGACCCAGGGAGTCCCAGGGACACACATAGCTGTCTATAGGAGTGGTTGCACCACTCAAAAAGGATCAAATATAATTATGTTTCTCTAGACTTGCTCATTTGAACGAGAGTGGTGTGTGTATTTTGAAGTACTGTTGCAACAATGACCAAGCAGCATATACGGTAAACAATAAGATGTTATAAGCCTAATGCGTCTGCCACCGTGCCACCTCACTGCCCACACCGTTAGTTATATAGCCTATAGAGCGTTGCAGTGCCTCCCCCTTTCAGAACAATGAGTGGCCCAGGAAATGGTTCTCCATTCATTTTCACCATAGGCGATTCCTAAATTATTTATTTAAAGACGGTTACGCCGCGGACAAAGCCAACTCGGATCGTGACAAATCATGACAATGAACACAATGTTTTGGGCCGATCAAATCATTAGAAAGAAGAAAATAAAGGCAGGAGACAACACTATTTGTTTTGTTTTTCTTCTTATAAATTATTTGATCGGCCCAAAACATTGTGTTCATTGTCATGATTTGTCACGATCCGAGTTGGCTTTGTCCGCGGCGTAACCGTCTTTAAATAAATACTTAAAAATGGAGTGCCACAATTTTTGTATTTTTCCAGTTTTTCATGTGTCTATGAGGTGACAGTACTTAATTAGACAGACTGGAGTTGTTAATATGTTCTTCCCCCTTATATTGTAATAATACCTGATGATCATGTTTTAGGGTGGAAAAAAAATGGTGGCACTCCATCTTTAAAGAAAATCCTATGGGAGAAATGCATTGCATTACATTTCCTGGGCCACTCGTCGTTCTGAAAGGGGGAGGGACTGCGACGCTCTATTAGTGCTTCTGTATATATTATGAGATGATGTTCTTATAGCCAAACATTTTCTTCACTATATCCTCTCTCTGACTTTTGCTTAACAGGTTCATTATCGAGGAATTTGGACCTTGAGGGTGTTGTTGTCGTTTCGTCCCCAAACAAGACTAAACCGTAAACACATTTTTATTGTTTCAGTAGGAAAACATCTATTAATGTTTGTACACAAATGTAATGACCAGAGATGCATTATATTAGTGCACAACAGGCTTCCAGTACTCTAGCTTTTGTCATGTTCTTGGGGGGGGGGGGGAAAGGCAGACCTCTTGATTACCATACAACAGCATAGTATAGGGGCCCTCCTATAACACACAACGAATAACATTACAAATATATCGCGTTGCGATGCATTGCAAGCTTGTAGATCGGCTATTTTTAAATCTCCTTTCTACCGCGTTTTCCTTCTTGATCAAGCCAGACAGCTTTGATGGGCACAAAATAGACTCGTCTCCGATAGACTGTCTGAATACACAGGACTTGTGAAACGTGGCTGATTGAGCCGACGTGTTCAACGCCGTGGGTGACCAAATTTGCAGAGCTGCACAAACAGCTGGAGTCCAGAGTTCTGTGTGATGATCACACAACCTGTGTTATTTTCACCTGCGGGCAGACATCCAGGAAGGCTTCATTGGCTCTGTTGGACAGATTTTGAAACATATTTTTCTTTTTTCATGAATAGTCCTGTATAGTATAGCTTCTCCGCCACTAGGCAACGCTTGCTTCCGCTGTGGTCCGTTCACCGCCGTTACAATCGCAATCTTTGGCCGCTTTTTTCTCAGAATTGAGCCTCAGATTGAGGTGTTTGACGTCAATGTTAGGAGCTCATAAAAGACTGCACTAAGTTCATAGTGTTGTTTTGAGTTGAAAGGTTTTAAGTTGTTCTGATTGCAGCAATATATGACAGGGCCCAATGTACTGTATCCAAATCCCCTGTTTGTGATTTAAACTACTGTAGTCTGTATACCAGCCTATACAGTATCTCAGAAAGGGGTCTTCTTGGTTGTTTTGAGTTTTTCCTTCAATGTTTCTGTAACGTTTTGGCTCTGAGCCTTTGATATAGGCACAATGGAGAGAGAGAGAGAGAGAGAGAGAGAGAGAGAGAGAGACGGAGGCAAATGACAAAATAATGGTCTGGCTAGCCGGGAATCAAACCAGGGGACTCACACTGTCAGGCATTAAAGCCCATGTGGCACCCCAGATGTTTCTGTAACTTGACCAACAAGGTGCACAGAGTCAGTAACATGGACCTATCAGCCTGTTCCCCATATAGGGGAGAAGAAAAACCATCACAAGTCTGACCAGGAACCCACCAGAGGAAAGTATTCTGGCGGAACACCTGGAGAAGACCATCACAGAGTTGAGGAAGAGGTTATATTAACGCATTCTGACCTGAGATCAGATTCATACGAGGTTTCCACTGGACACACACTGGTCTGATTAACCCATTCTGACCTGAGATCAGATTCTAAAAATGTCAGTCGTTCTTCGATTTTTCAAAAATAGCAGACCTACAAGCTCGTAGTGCGCCACTCGGTGGCGCGCTATGAGCTTGTAGATCTGCTATTTTTCAATAGCTAAAGCATAACATGATGCTGACACCAAAATGGGTTCCCGTTCAGAATGGGTTAAGTATGCGGCACATGGCGTGCTTATGGGATTTCTGCAGACAAAGTAGTATTTCTCTTAAGTCAGGAGTGATCGTAAAAATTCAAATTTCATAGTAGATGACTTTAATTTGCATGATAATGTTACCTATACGTTACTGTGTGCGTGCGTGCGGGTAAGGAAGAGAGGCAGAGAGAGAGGGATGGATGTTTTTTTTTGGCAGACCTAACTTTATGACTTTCTACTCTCCAAAGTTGTTGATGGAGTATAGCTTGTCGTAGTCAAAGCAGCTGCTTTGTGTTTTACATACTGCATATGCACAGTGTCTTACCCACTTTAACCCATTCTGACCTGAGATCAGATTCACACGAGGTTTCCACTGGACACACACTGGTCTGATTAACCCATTCTGACCTGAGATCAGATTCTAAAAATGTCAGTCGTTCTTCGATTTTTCAAAAAATAGCAGACCTACAAGCTCTGTCTCGCGCCACTCGGTGGCGCGATATGAGCTTGTAGATCTGCTATTTTTCAATAGCTAAAGCACGACATGATGCCAACACCAAAATGGTGCCCGGCCAGAATGGTTTAAATCATCAGTAGTTGCTTGACAAGCTACAATTTCAAAGTAGCTTCTCCAACACTGTTATGTAACTTCTTTTTTAAGAGCGTGAGTCATTGAAGCTGGAATCTAAGGGAGGCAGCTGCATGGATCTTCCTTAGATCAGGAGAGGACACATTCTGATCCTGAACAAAACAGACACCGCAATCCTCCTCACAACAGAGGGGGGCGACTGCTTTTTTGAAATGAAGACCTACACTATATGATGTACAGTATGTAACGCCTGGACGATGGATTGTTTAACCCATTCTGACCGGGCACCCATTTTGGTGTCAGCATCATGTTATGCTTTAGTTATTGAAAAATAGCAGATCTACAAGCTCATATCGCGCCACCGAGTGGCGCGATACGAGCTTGTAGGTCTGCTATTTTTTGAAAAATCGAAGAATGACTGAAATTTTTAGAATCTGATCTCAGGTCAGAATGGGTTCATCAGACCAGTGTGTGTCCAGTGGAAACCTCGTATGAATCTGATCTCAGGTCAGAATGGGATAAGACAGCATCACTGCCAGCACAGCTCAGTGTGATGCTCGTCGCTTCCCGGTTGACAGTGGGGCTGACTCCCATGACGGGGACTATGATCTGCCGTTGGAGCAGATAGTGATGCAGAGAGAACCTGGCAGTAAGTTTGACGGGACACACTCTGGAATGACATGAGTCTTTATCAAAATGGAAGAGCTGGACAATGATCTGATATACTGTCATAACCAGCGATGTGTGTCCTGATCGGCGATGACAGACTGACGGCGCGGGCCTCAGAAATGCCGTGTTGGCAAAAGGTTCTCGGTTCAGAGCGTCTGTGGGAGAGAAATGGTCCAGGGATTGGAGGAGTGAAGACAGGGCCAGGTATAACAGGAGCAGTAACCATAACACAGGCCGACACATAAATGTCTTAATCGATGTGTGGACTGGAGAGAAACAGTGATCAGCACAGGCATTTATGTAGTAAATACAAATGTCCATTTCAATGGAAAACACAATCAATATGCCCTGTTTAAGCAGACACACATTGCTGGGAACTTGTTAATGCCTCTGAAATTACTTTCCCTCTGTCCTCTTTTCCCCTCATTTGCTCTGCTGCCTCCCTTTGCCCCCCCCCGTCCTCCCCCTCAACCGTCCTCACCGTGACAATATGTCATGCAGCAGCGGATATAATTGCAATAATGCAATTTGGTTCGGAGGTGGATTGAGAGAATAATTGGACTCAACCCCAAAGAAGCAGCGGGCTAATGATATAGCATGGCCACTGGCTATTGTGAGAAACGAGGGACGCTTTCAAACGCGGCTGAGCTAATTTCCTCTGATGAGGGTCTTAGCGCGTTGTCTTTGTGTCAGCACAGAGGAGCGTGTGGCGGCCATGAAGAGGCCAGCAGCTCCGTGATGGAACCCACCCACCCAGAGTCAAACAAACACACGTCTTCCGGTCTGAGAGGAGTCACCCACCCACCGTCGTCTGCCACTCCGAATTGTACAAAACAAACTGAACTGCAGATGACACAGGTCACATCCCAGAGGAAAGACGTGAAGGAACATTGGAGGAAGATACATCTCTATTTCCATTTTGCTTTCTTCAGACACATAAGATCTACGGGGAAACCCAAGAGAACACTTTCGTTTTCCAAGACATTATACACATCAGGATTAGCAAATGGCAATTTTTCCTTTCACTGGGACTGTAGCAAGTGCATGACAGCTGCGAAAATTGCAAGCAATTTGTGAGCAATATTCACAAATGGTCAGTAAGGAAAACTGTCAAATCTTTGCAGCTACTGTACTTTCTCTGACGGAAAAAAACTAAATAAGACTTCAAGACGTTTTTCTGCTGCGAAGCAACCCCAGATAAACGTGTGTCTCCGTGTGGACACGGTAGGACCGGGTAGGTAGTATAAAAGTAGACTTACTGGCTTTCAACAGAGGCTCTCAATTATGTGTGTGCGGGTGTGCGTGCATGTGCGTGCGTGTGGAGTGTGTGCGGGTGTGCGTGCATGCTTATGTGCATGCAGCCTATATGTTGTGTTATATTTTTCACAAGCACAAAGCTGCGCTTGAGACCTGACGAACTATTTTGTCAGCCCTGCAGCAAAGAGAAGAAAGGGAAGAATGCTCAAACGTGTATACCACAGTATGTCGTTTCTGCCGGGTGGAAACCTCAAATATGTCCAACTGTTACTTGTCAGGATTCAAATTCAAAAACAGCAACAGATCTACAAGCTTAACCCATTCTGACCTGAGATCAGATTCATACGAGGGTTTCCACTGGACACACACTGGTCTGATTAACCCATTCTGACCCGAGATCAGATTCTAAGAATGTCAGTCGTTCTTCGATTTTTCAAAAATAGCAGACCTACAAGCTCGTAGCGCGCCACTCGGTGGCGCGCTATGAGCTTGTAGATCTGCTATTTTTAAATAGCTAAAGCATAACATGATGCTGACACCAAAATGGGTGCCCGGTCAGACTGGGTTAAAATGCGTCGCTTTGCGGCATGTTTCGAGCTTGTCGATTATTTGCTACATTTGATGCTTTTACGTGACGCTGTAGTTATAGTAGTATGATCAAGTGTGGGGCACTAATTTACCAAAAAAGAAAATGTATAGAATATAGAGATCGGTTTCTGCACGACAGCGACGATAGTATATGTATGTAGCTACTGTACCCTCAACACCACCGGCTCAGCATATATGGGATGCTTCAAATACTTTGTGCGTGTCGCACGCGTGTGCGTCATTAATGAATGATAAAATGATAGAAACTCACAGTACATCAGTGTTGTCTGATGTTTGGAGGCTGATATGGGGCAAAGGATGGGATGTTCTGAAATGCCCTTCTTACTGAAGGCTTCTCTCTCTCTCTCTCTCTCTCTTCTCAATTGTCTCTTTCTCCTTTGCTCATTTGTCTTTTGTGTTCTTTTTTTCCCCCCTCTGTTCTGTTTCCTGACTGTATCATCTCTATTACCTCTCTCTCTCTCTCTCTCTTTCTCTCTCGCTCTCTGCCTCCCTCTCCACTCCAGCCATCTGTTCCTTTGTTTCACTCTCTGGTGTTGTGCCCGCATGTTGGCATGGTGGCACCCGTGCCATTTCAATAGAACGGGAGGATGAAAGAGCAACTGAGCGGATGGGAAGAAAGGCAGCATGGGAACAAGAGAGACCGCAGAAAGGTGTACGTACGGACACCAGACACCAGGGGGGGAGGGGGGGGGGTGTTAACCCATTCTGACCTGAGATCAGATTCATACGAGGTTTCCGCCGGACACACACTGGTCTGATGAACCCATTCTGACCTGAGATCAGATTCTAAAAATGTCAGTCGCTCTTCGATTTTTCAAAAATAGCAGACCTACAAGCTCGTATCGCGCCACTCGGTGGCGCGATATGAGCTTGTAGATCTGCTATTTTTCAATAGCTAAAGCATAACATGATGCTGACACCAAAATGGGTGCCCGTTCAGAATGGGTTAAATGAAAGAGACAAGCTCTTATAAAACGTTATCACCAGAAAAGTGTTACTCTCTCCTGCTGCTCTCTCTCTCTCTCTCGCCTGGCCAGAATCAATGCTCTAAAAAATCCCCCAAAGCCAGATCGCCTTACCTCCCCATCAATTATTCAACATGGCTCTTTTGTACAACCATTCCTGTTTACAAGGCCTGTGCCTGGCCAAAGGAAAATGTTTGCATGGCTGCCTGAACCACCCCGGCAATCCCCCCCCCCCCCCCCCCCCCCCGTGCCATCATCACCTTCCAGCCACCCAGCCATGCGTGTAGTAGACTACACAGTGATGCGCCAGCATGCCAACGTGTGGGAATGTTTGCATGCACGCGTCCATGCACCCATGCATGACACAGAGCCCGGGTCGTATACCCTGAGGTTATGCCGGGGTTGAACAGGGTGAAAGAGCCGGATGGGATGGGACATGGGTCGAGGTCTCGGTGAGGGGCTGCGTGGCTGTCGTCTGGGTCGAGGTCTCGGTGAGGGGGTGCGTGGCTGTCGTCTGGGTGGAGGTCTCGGTGAGGGGGGTGCGTGGCCGTCGTCTGGGTCGAGGTCTCGGTGAGGGGGTGCGTGGCTGTCGTCTGGGTCCAGGTCTCGGTGAGGGGGTGTGTGGCTGTCGTCTGGGTGGAGGTCTCGGTGAGGGGGTACGTGGCTGTCGTCTGGGTGGAGGTCTCGGTGAGGGGGTGCGTGGCTGTCGTCTGGGTGGAGGTCTCGGTGAGGGGGGTGCGTGGCCGTCGTCTGGGTCGAGGTCTCGGTGAGGGGGTGTGTGGCTGTCGTCTGGGTGGAGGTCTCGGTGAGGGGGGTGCGTGGCTGTCGTCTGGGTCGAGGTCTCGGTGAGGGGGTGGCGTGGCTGTCGTCTGGGTCGAGGTCTCGGTGAGGGGGTGCGTGGCTGTCGTCTGGGTGGAGGTCTCGGTGAGGGGGTGCGTGGCTGTCGTCTGGGTCGAGGTCTCGGTGAGGGGGTGCGTGGCTGTCGTCTGGGTCGAGGTCTCGGTGAGGGGGTGCGTGGCTGTCGTCTGGGTCGAGGTCTCGGTGAGGGGGTGCGTGGCTCCTGCCTTTCCGTGTCCGGCGGCCATCTCGCTGACATAATAGTGAGAGCGGAGGAGGCGCTGAGATTGTAGCCCACTCCACTCTTGATCATCATCATTATCATCAACACCTATTAGTTATAGGATGGGTAAAGAAAGAAAACACCCCAAGCTGTGCAGGGGACCAAATTATTATTATTATTATTATTATTATTATTATTATTATTATTATTATTATTATTATTATAATCTTAATCAAGTATCAACACCAATCGGTGTCTGTTTCTCAACAGGGGGCATTGAATCATTGTCGCAACAACTTCTGTAACTTGAACAAAGCGGAGCCCATTTTGTGTGTGCGTGTGTGCGTGTGTGTGTGTGTGTGTGTATGTGTGTGTGTGGTGATTGTAAAAAGTTGTAAATACCAGCGGCGGTGGAACTAATGGTTTTTCTCTTTTCTTTGATTCCGGGGCTGTTCTGTTCTGTCTCATCGCTCCCACTCCATACCTCCAACCTGCCAGGGAAATTTATGAGGACGCACCGCTTCTCCGCCCCGCATGCCAGACAGGCATTTCTCAGGAAAACAAACCATTAATTTGGCAAATATGGGATGAACAGCACATTAATTATGAATAATGCATGTGCACTATAAGTTCGCCCCAGTGTCGTCGCTATGCTCGCTTTTAAAGGCGGTTTCTGTATTTAGCACCATCGGAGGCAACCCGCGGCACGGCTGCCAGTCAGTCAGACGTATAGCCTATATCTGTCGCTTTTGTCCTCATGCCAGTCTGCGGTTATATATATACTGTACGTTTGACTGTGACAGAGTGTGACAGTAAAGTAAATCCCATTTCCTACAAATCAGAAACGGGCTTTAAATAGCACTCTTTAGTGTACTGTATTGTATGAGTGTGTGAGCCCCACAGGCCACACCGCTGCTCATGTGCTCTGCTTCCCCCAGTTACCCCAAACTGCAGACAATGTGCGATAGTCACTCGCTTCCCCCCGCTGTGCGTTTGGGGGTAATCCCATGGCTCAGCTAAATTAAAACAGGGAAACTGTCTTGTATTTGTACGCTGTACGCGGCTGTACATTATGTACCACCACATGATACATGTATATACAGTACATGTTCATTGCCAATGTGTTTGGAGTGAGCGCAGCTAGGGTTGCATTCGTGTTATGCGTTAATTCATGCATGTTTGCATTTGTCATAACATGAATAGACCAACAAAACTTGACTTAGGCGCACACACACACACACACACACACACACACACACACACACACACACACACACACACACACACACACACACACACACACACACACACACACACACACACACACACACACACACACACACACACTCTCTCTCTTCATAATGTAAAGCCTTCATAAATCCCACTGGCTGCACTGCCAGTGGCCAGTTGAAATATAATTTTTTAGTTCCTATGTGTTCCTTGCATTGCATCCTTGCACTGCCAAAGACAAACACACACACGCACGCACACACACACACACACACACACACACACACACACACCCCCCCCCCAAAAGCACAGTTTTTTTTCTCCTTTCTTTCTTTTTTTAAATATTTTTTATCAGTAGCGTTCACATTGGCATCGGCGCTGGCACTGCCAAGACTGCCAGGCTGAAGCGCAGGCTATACGGCCATGCTAATGTAGCCTCCGTTAGTCTAACAAAGGCTCAGGTCAACGGAGCCTCCAGCGGCTAATTGCTTCAGAGAGATAAGTGGGTTTGACGACGCAGCAGAGAGCGGCTCGGCGAGCGGGAGCGGCGCGGGAGAAGACATTAATGAATCCCCCAGTCACTCCACCGTCAATATCGGCCTGATGCAGGCACGCCACAAAATAAAATATTAAAGACATTTTTGATTGTTTGCTGCTTTTCTCGCATGGGTTTCATTGAATTCTAATGGCGGTGTGTGCTGTGTGCTGTTTCTGTCATATATTCTATGGGGGGGTAAGGCAGCGTGGCTAATGTAATTAATCCACACCATCACCTGAAGGCTAACCAGCTGTGGTAGCCAATGAAACCACGTGGCCTGTGTTGAGCTATTCTAATAGGCCCCTGTAGAATACACAATGAAGAGGTCTAAGTATGGTATAATATAATACTGTGTCTGGAAAGAGGATTAATGATAGAAATGCATTGGTGGAAAAGAAAGCGGTTAGTGGACGGTCCCTCCCTGTACTGCATCCTGGTGGAATGAACACAAACAGGATTAGGAGGCCTAAGACGTTTTGAGGGTATTTATATGCAGACTGTAACATTCTGACTGTGTTGGCTTAAATTCCGAGAAAACAAAACAAAAACATGCAGGTCAATGTTTACGCAGTTAAATTAGAGAGAAACGTTTTGCGTTGGATATTGGACACTATAGGGCCCTATTTTGAGTGTCTTAAGTACCAGGTCTTATGACTTAACTTAAGACCTGGAGGTGTGGCCAATGCTGTTTGGCCACTCAAAATAGCTGAACATGCAGCATTGGCCACACCTCCAGGTCTTAAGTTAAGTAATACGACCTATTACTTATGACACACAAAATACGGCCCATACTATGTGTATTGTATATCAAAGGGGTTTTAAGCGTCTATTGACGATGCCGATTAACAATGCGTCATGAACTTTCACCCATAACGACAAGCTCAAATTAGGGACATTGAAAGTGGTAAAAAAAAAAAAGCGAAAAAAAAAAAAGCGAAAAAAATAATAAAAAATAAGAAGAAAGTAACCTTTGGCCCAGACTATAGATCTATTCCTTCTGAAGGAAAGTTAACATGGCCAGGCCATCTGTCAGTGACAATGCTGATGATGTATCAGATGTCTCGCCGAAGACTATAACAATCACCCGCTGGCGCCTGTTAGATCACCGCTGGTGTCAGGCAGCAGAGCCCGAGTCTGAGCCCTCCGCCCTGGCGAAGCCGGCATCAGCGTCTCGCTTCGCCACGCCACCTCTCTCTCTCTCTCTCTCACTCGTTCCCTCTGAAGGCTAACACAGATTGGGCTTGACAAAAGATGACAGTGATGCCAAAGTTGCAGTCTTTCATTCCCTTTTATCCCCCCCCCCCCACCACCCCCACCTCCACCTCCAGGAAGTGATTGTGCATGTGCTGCCGAGGAGGACTGTGATGGACTATTTGAGGCGCTTGGTTTGACGATGCAAGTGGCCTCTTGGGAGCCACCCAGGCTCCGCATATAAACAATGGGATGCTTAAAATACTCTTCACACACTCCCACTCTCTCACGCACACTGTATCTTTACCTCTTTATCTCACTCCCTCGCCTGTTTGTTCTTCTGTTTAGCTCATCAGTCTTGTGCTTTCTCTCTCTCTCTCTCTCTCACTGTCATTACCATATCATTTTGTTGCTCTCGAGTCTTGCCCTCGCTCCCCCACTACCACTCCGTGCCGATAATAGCCAACATTATCTCTCACAAAATCACGAAAACATGTCTCACGTTCTGTGAGCAAAAGTAAAACAAAATCCTAAAAAGGAAAAGGCACCTTATCTTCTTTCCCTGGTTATTTCAAGATTTCTTGTTCAGCCTCTTCTAAAAAAAGCAAAAACAAACAAACTAAAATAATGAATTGATTTTGACTGCACACCAGTACTTTGCATGCAGACAAGTTGTGATGGTTCTATGCAGTCTTCCAGCTGATCAAAATATTCTTGTCAATGGAACGCCTATGCATCGTTATTATGCCTTTCAAGCCGGGAACACCTGTGTATAGGTGTAAACAAACACGTAAACAATGTTGTTTTATAATGCTCATCGTCATCAGCTCTGGAATAATACAATAGCTATTAGCTATCCATCGTCAGATGATCTGAGAAACCTCAGGCTTGTTAAATCAGTGTGTTCTTTTAAATCATTTACTAAACTATAGACCTGTGGCCAGTTGGGCAAAATCGGAAATACATATACAGCCACTCTAGTATACAATACCCTTTATATCCATAGTACCCGTTTAACCCATTCTGAACGGGCACCCATTTTGGTGTCGGCATCATGTTGTGCTTTAGCTATTGAAAAATAGCAGATCTACAAGCTCATATCGCGCCACCAAGTGGCGCGATACGAGCTTGTAGGTCTGCTATTTTTTGAAAAATCGAAGAACGACATTTTTAGAATCTGATCTCAGGTCAGAATGGGTTCATCAGACCAGTGTGTGTCCAGTGGAAACCTCGTATGACCTCGCCGTATGACCTCGCCTTGTCTGTACAGTGGGTTGACAGGAAAACGGGGAGAGATGGGGGGGGGACGGACACACGCAGAAAAGGCCGTCGGGATCGGAACTCGAACCCGCAACACACTGTCAGGCTGGATTACCAGCCTAGGTGCCTGGACCGCTAGGCCAGCCCGGGCCACAGCTTTTATATTTTGTACGATATTTATTTTCTTTTTTTTTTTGCTACTTTTATTTTATTTCCTCAGTTTTATGCAAAACACTCTTGTAACCTTCTTTTGATAGGTATCCTACTTTATAAATAGTTCTTATTATAAATTATGCAAATTGAAACCTCAAAACAATGTTTTTCCTTTCCCTTTTCTTTCCTTTTCTTTTTCTTGCTGTTGTTGAATAACTGACCTGAGGAGGTGTCTCTGACAGGTCTTCTTCCTCTCAGCAGAACAACAACATGGGTGGAGCTGCAGCATCACACCCCGGACACCAGGGAGCAGCGTTGGGGCAAATTTGTCCTCAAATATTGATTTCGGGCTGCAGAGAGATGACAACTTAAGACAGAGCAAGGCGCCATGCAGGCTCATCTACCTGAACTCCAGACCTCTAGGGGGGGGGGGGGGGCAGGACAGGTTGGGTCGGGTTAAGGTGGGGTGGAACTCCACACCTCTAGGGGGGGGGGGCAGGTCGAGGAAAGAGGAAACGCGATGCTACACACCCGCTCTGTGGCGTGTGACATCTCGACTAATGTTGCACAGTACAATCCTCTTTGTTAGTGTTTATAGTCAAAATGTGCCAGTGTAACTTTCTCCACCCTCTCTCGTGCGTGTACAAATATAATTACCCGGCCGCAGCACGTTGTGTGAGCTTGGATATCGATATATTTTCCCGGCACGCGACGCCGCCATTATGACAAAGTCTAAATCAGGCTTTTACCCCCCCCCTACTCTTAAAAAGTGGACCATTGTAGCTGTGTGGAGCATGCGGCTATGTGGGGAAACCGAAACGGGGCATTGCGGTGTGACTGGCCCGACTGCAGCAGCAGCAGCAGCAGCACTGCACCGTAGGCCTAAAAATATTTCCGTGTCAGTGGTCCCGGGAGAAGCCCAGTGCTATCCAGGCCTCTCAGTAATGAGAGAATGGAGCTGCCTGCCACCGGTAGCCCCCCCCACTCCCCCCACTGTCCCTCCAGCTCCCCCCACTGTCCCCCCCACTGTCCCCCCAGCTCCCCCCACTGTCCCCCCACCTCCCCCCACTGTCCCCCCCCAGCTCCCACCGGCTCAGAGCTCATGCGCCGGAGCCGGAGAGAGGCAGCAACGCAACGGGGCTCCCATAGATTCATCATATCTCACAAAGCAGTGTGTCTGAAGGAACGATGGGGGGGGGGGGGGGGGGGGGGGGGGGGGGGTGAGTAGTGTTTGTGTGTGTGTGTGTGTGTGTGTGTGTGCTGGGGGGGGGGTGTGCCTCCATGGGCCTGCCCCTGGGCACGCTGACCCAACACACTCACATATCAGACAGACAGACTGAGACAGTTGGAGAATGTCTTGCGGCGGGATGATGTATGTATGGTGTGTATTTGGGAGAGAGAGAGAGAGAGAGAGAGAGAGAGAGAGACAGAGAGAGAGAGAGAGAGAGAGAGAGAGAGAGAGGGAGAGAGAGAAACGGTAAAAAAAAAATGAGTGCATGAGAGCGATGAGCTGTATCGTGGACAAGATAGAGTGGAGAGTAGCATGGAGGGTTTTAGGTAGTATATTGTCATTGTTTAACACAGAGATGGAGATAGAGAGAGAGAGAGAGAGAGGGGGGGGGGGGGGAGGTAGAGAGAGAGAGAGAGAGGAGAATGGACAAAGATAATTGAGAGATACAAAGGCGTTTTTGTGTCCACTGTTCCATTGTGTTCGGCGCGGTAATGATCGAGCCCGATGGGGGTCGTGGGGGGGGGGAAAAGACATGTTGGCAAAAGGTTGAACTGCCATTATTATCCCTGGCAATTATCTCCGTACGTGTCAGTGATGCTAAAGGTAGGAGTTTCTGGAGGCAATCAATTGGCAGTGTGAGCACTGAGCACACAGAGGAAGCTCTCCTAATTAACACATTCTGACCTGAGATCAGATTCATACGAGGTTTCCACTGGACACACGCTGGTCTGACGAACCCATTCTGACCTGAGATCAGATTCTAAAAATGTCAGTCGTTCTTCGATTTTTCAAAAAATAGCAGACCTACAAGCTCGTATCGCGCCACTCGGTGGCGCGATATGAGCTTGTAGATCTGCTATTTTTCAATAGCTAAAGCATAACATGATGCCGACACCAAAACGGGTGCCCGTTCAGAATGGGTTAAGGTAAAGAAGAGAGACCTCTGTGTGTGCAACTGTAAACTGTATTTACACAGTGCCTCTTTTGTTTTCTTTTGGGTTTTCTAAGGTAAAGAAGAGTAGACCTCTGTGTCGTGCAACTGCTGTTGAATTAAATTTACAGTGCCTCTTCTGTTTTCTTTCGGGTTTTTTTAAAGACAAAAAAAAACGTAAAGAATGCAACGCTCGTGAGAAAGAACAACAACAACAACACAAACACGTCACACCCCCCCGTGGCAAACGATGTTGACTTGCACACTAGCGTAAAACACGACGCGTCCTCCTCTGTGTCATCATAACATTTTATGGGCCTTCTTTTAACAGTTAACACAAGAGAATGTCACAGACAGAATATAATAGATCAAAGATATAATATAACCTCTGAGGCTGCGCTGAGAAATATGTGTGGGCGGAAATTAAGATATCACAGGTCGCTATAGCGTCATGGCCGACAGACTGTACCAAGCTGTATGTATAGGCATGGCTCTATCGTTTTTGAGCCGGCTCTTAACCAAGTACTACAAAGGAACAATGGGGCAAAGATATAGATATATATATATATATATTCCTACTTCAAGTCGCAGACATCTTACAAAATATCCTGCTCGCCTTTCGACGCCGCATGTGACGTTCCCACGTTCGAAAGACGAGAGGCATCTAGAAAAACAAAAACATTCCCAAAAATGGTTTCAACTAGTGCAAATATCTTACATGGATTTTTTAATATGTTGTTATGATCCTACGCTTGCAATCCTAAATTAGAACCGCAAAATGACTCCTGTAAAATGGGTCTGTGATGCCGACATGACCCGCAAGAGTACATTTTGACGCTAATTTCCCATTTGCTACTTACGTGCCGCTATCGGTCACTTTCATTTCCCCCCCACCCCCCAGATCGTGAAAAGACAGTAATTCCCAAATACAGCAGCGGGCGAGCGCTACAGATTGATAACAGGTTTTGGATCATGTCCAAGGAGCGCTGCGTGAACACAGTTTTTAGTTTTCCAATCTCACACCTCATCCGCAAAGGCTTCTGTTCGAAATGACATTTGAAAGACTCGGCCATTTGCTGGACTCAATACACACTATCCATTATTGGCTCTGAGGGAGTCTGCAATTGTAGTCTTTGTGTGTGTGTGCGTGCGTGCACGTGTGTGTGTGTGTGTGTGTGTGTGTGCGCGTGTGTGTGTGTGCATGTGTGCGTGTGTGTGCGTGTGTGTGCACACGTGTGCATGCATGTGTTTGTGTTTGTCCTGGGCAGTCATCGTTGTTGTGGTCCATTGGTTTTAAAATGCAGGAATATGCTCGTCTGAGTCGTCTCCATCCATCCATCCAAAAGGGCATTAGCAGTCCCTCAGTACATTTGATCAGGAATATGCTCGTCTCTCCATCCATCCAAGGGCATTAGCAGTCCTTCAGTACAATTTGATCCCGTCGCGTTTTGTTGGACAGGGTGACAGACTCCCTTTCATTGATACTTGGGACTTGAACGGTGAGATAATGGGTTTGGCGTGTCATCCTTTCCTTTTTACACATGGAGTCCCAGTGCAGAGTTTCAGCTTGCAAACCGTGGCTCAGCGACGCTCTTGCTATCGCGTGACCTAGAAAGGAGAGAGAGCACAGAGAAGAGGGGTGAACCAGTGACACAGAAACATGTAATTACCTGCAGTGACTTACGTTGGCCCGCTGCACACTTGATGTGTCTATTGTACACTGTTCTACGGGAAGGGAAGATCTGGAGTCTTAACCCATTCTGACCTGAGATCAGATTCTATACGAGGTTTCCGCCGGACACACACTGGGTCTGATTAACCCATTCTGACCTGAGATCAGATTCTAAAAAAATGTCAGTCGTTCTTCGATTTTTCAAAAATAGCAGACCTACAAGCTCGTATCGCGCCACTCGGTGGCGCGATATGAGCTTGTAGATCTGCTATTTTTCAATAGATAAAGCATAACATGATGCTGACACCAAAAGGGGTGCCCGCCCAAAATGGGTTAAACTCTTTTCATTTAATTCTGTGAATTCAATTAACGCTTATAATTATAAATGCTTAAATGTAGCTGCTGTTTGGAAATACCGTAATGAGTTAGTTAACACTTTGGCTCCGCTTGTTGAAACTGTAGAAAGTGCAGCATTTTGGTATTTTTAGCAGTCAGGTCTGAAAGTTATACAGAAATTGTTTTCTATACGAGCATCATAGACTAGAGTATATCGAGTAAAAAAAAAAAACGGAACATCTATGTTGAGAATATATTTAAGCTTTGACCCCGATAGCCTGAACTATATGAATTGGCAGGGGGGGAGGAAAAAAAACAACCACAGTTTTAAAGCCCTAAAAACAGAAACTCTGTGGCTATACTGTATGGTCAGCCAACACATGTGTTTCTGTACATAACACCCACACCGTGTAGGAGGAAACACACAAAGATACACATCATCATCATCATCTTGAACGAGAGACCAGGGAAGGGAATGGAGGTCATGGATAGGGAAGGCTGAAGATAGATAAAGGAGGGAGATAGAGATAAAGAGAGCGAGAGCGCCCGGTTGCCTGGGAGTCGCCGTTTCACTGCAGCTATCTTCAGTGACATCTGCCACCATGTCTCCTAGTAACAGCTCCGCGGTCCCTCAGTGCCCTAGCAAATGCACAATTAATGTCCAGCGATGCAGTCAGCCATCGGCCCCTCGCTCCCCTAACAGCTGATCAGCTAGACAAGTCAGGATGGGTATAGCGAGAAAGAGAACGGAGGGAAAGAGCTACGGAGAGAAAGAGGGAGAGATGGAGCAAAAAGGCGCTACAGGGCCAGGATGACTCCTACCTATGGCTCCCGGTGTTGTTGTTTTGGGCACTGGGTCATTAATTTCCATGTGCCGGCGTCTTACACCAGCAGCGCCTCTGTTCCTCCAGTCTATCCCGCTCTCCAATTTAATTACGACTCTTAACCCGTTTTGGACTGAGGTCGATTAAAAAAAGGCTTCAAAATTTTTTTTTTCTATGTTGTGGTGCTCAACCTTTTCCATGTCAAGGACCCCCAAACTATCTCTACTGGGCCACGGACACCCATATCAAAATATGTAGTTCCAGGGACCCCCCCAGAAGCCAATATTTTAGTAAAAAATGTTTGCTCTGAAATATATATTCAAAGATTTGTGACACATTTTCATGACTTTTCAAAAATAGCAGACATATAAGATTGTAAGCGCGCCATATGATATGAGCTTGTTGTAGATCTGCTATTTTTCAATAGCTAAATTATAACATAATGTTTAAAACACCAAAAGGGGTTCCCGCCCAAAATGGGTTAATTGTGGGCCTCGGCGGAAGGCCCCAGCCATAATGTGTTCTAATGAACGCCACAGATGTTCGGCTGTTATGCCATCTCTCGTAGTAATTACTCTTGCGGCGCTACCCGCCCGCAACTGTTTCTCTTTTTGTGTTTCACCTGTAAGTAAACCCCACCTGTTCCTTCCCACTACGTCTCTCTCTCTCTCTCTCTCTCTCTCTCTCTCTCTCTCTGCCCCTGCCGTCAGTCCCGCAAATTAACTTTCACACTCTGACGGCTTACCAAAGGCCATGAAGGACCTACATCGGAATCCATTTATCACGTCTGAACGGTGGCAATTAGATAGCATGTTGTTTTGCGAGACTGTATGCCGCCACATTTTGGTTGTGTTGTACAATGGTTCACGCTTCACAGAGTGCTTTTTGTTAGTTTTTAATCACCCGTGCCATTTCTCTCCTCACCGGTTGGTCTTCACGGCACATGAACAAAACAAGGCTCACTCGGGGGCCCACAAGTGCTTTGTTTTTTCAACGCAGTTTCATTGATGTTTAAAGTAAGCTCTCATACTCCACTCGCTTGTGTGGGCGTCTTAAAAAGAAAGAAAGAAAAGTCCTTTATTTACGCGAATATCCTCCTGCCATTTAGTAAGCAAGCTTCTGTTTCTTTTCCCCCATACAAAGCAAGAACAACATTCATTAAGTTTGTTTACAAAAAACTGAGGAGGACAAAAACATCCCAGGAATGAATCATTTCCGTCTGAGATCGAGGTTAATTCTGAACATCAAATGTTGGTCCAAGTAGAGCGTGTTCAAAAGCACATTCATTTATTTTCTTTCTGTTATTTCTTTCTGGACACAGTTTCTATTTGTGAAGAGGGCCTTTGATGTGAATGCTGATAGGGTTATAACTTATGTTCTTTGTTGTTACGTTCAATTTGTGGATGGCCTCGCATCCAATTACAAATGGCTCTATATCAAAGACTGGGCTTTAATTGTTATTGGCTAGATTGAAAATGGTGTGCTGAAGACACAGGAAATACTACTTTGAAACCAGCTGTGCCATTGTGTACATAAACGCGCACACACACACACACACACACACACACACACACACACACACACACACACACACACACACACACACACACACACACACACGCACACAGTCCAATAATCAGAATAGTGTAAAACGTAAAAAGTACAACATTGGCCCATGAGATGTAGTGGAGTAAGTATTGAAGATTGTAAAAGTGCCGCGAAAGTGTACTCATGAGTACAGTACTTGAGTGAATATAATGTTACTTTACATGGCTGCACGCACATACAGGGTACTCCCAGACAGTCGAGTCACGAAGAAGCAAGATGCAGAAGCTCGTGCGCGGCTGAAACTTGCAGCGTGGGCGGTGCTTCCAATGTCACCGGCCACCTGCAAGTTGCAGCCGCGCACAAGCGTCATTTTCCATCCACCATCTGTTTAAAAACCAGGAAGTGACTGCTCTTATAGCTGCATCTTCGTGACATGACTGTGGAGACCGGGGGCTGTATTTTGCGTGTCTTAAGTACCAGGTCTTATTCCATAACTTGAGTAAACTAAAGACCTGGAGGCGTAATCAATGCTCTTTGACACTCAGAATAGCCAAATGGCATTGATCACGCCTCCAGGTCTTTAGTTTACTCAAGTTAGGGAATAAGACCTGGTACTTAAGACATGCAAAATACAGCCCTGGGAGTACAGACAGGGTGCTATCTCACCTTGGTGGTTTTGACCTTGTTGCCAGTGCTACAGGACCATCCGGTCAGGTCGGGGAGAACCTTGCACTCCTCTCCATCCATGCACGGACTCATCTGACACCACCACTTCTGGGCTACGATGGAGGCTGAAAGCAGACAGAAGAACAGACAGAGACCAAGTTCACTACTTAAGCCCTTATGATAATAATACGGTACATGTCGTCTTAATGGCGAGAAGCTAAAAATAACTGGTCCTAAAAGCCTCACAACGGAAAGGCGTGGTTTTCCGAACTGTTCGGAAAGGTTGTGGAGAATCTGGGAGTCTCTTTTCTGGGAGAGTCTCTTTTCCCGGTGTGTCGACTAGCTGTGCAGGGGTTTGAGGTTAGGTTTAGGCATCATTCCTGTGAGGTAAGGGTTAGGGTTATAGGCATAGCATTTGTGAGGTAAGGGTTAGGGTTAGGGTTAGGCATAGTGTTTGTGAGGTAAGGGTTAGGGTTAGGGTTATAGGCATAGCATTTGTGAGGTAAGGGTTAGGGTTAGGGTTCGGCATAGCGTTTGTGAGGTAAGGGCTAGGGTAGGAATGTCCGACATTATCGGCCTCCTGATATTATCGGCCGATAGTTGCATAAAAGGAGGGAGGGC
This sequence comes from Protomyctophum parallelum, assembly GCF_964188405.1. NCBI lineage: Eukaryota > Metazoa > Chordata > Actinopteri > Myctophiformes > Myctophidae > Protomyctophum > Protomyctophum parallelum. Next base: position 2,638,680 of record NC_139703.1, read on the forward strand.
AGAATCCTATTCTTCCGACCGACGCCCCGTCGCAACGGTGCGTCGATCCGTCGCGACGCACCGTCGAAAGGTCCTATTTCGGTCGGTCGGTCCGTCGTTCCCGTCGGTCGGTCCGTCCGTCGCTCCGTCGCTCCGTCGCTCCGTTGCTCCGTCGCTCCGTCGGTCGGTCGCTCCGTCGGTCGGTCCGTTTTTGCGTCGCGACGGACCGTCGGTCGCAGGGTTAGGGTGGATGGATTGATTCTGCCCTTGCTGCCCAAATGGTAACTCTGTCATTTCTCTACCGTTTTGGACGGGGGTGGTCTCTTTGGAATCGTGTGGCCCCCCTGGAGGTTTCTATGGGGGTCTCGAGGTTCGGGGACCCCTGGGGACCCCCACGGACCCCCAAATGGTAACTCTGTCATTTCTCTACCGTTTTGGAGGGGGTGGGCTCATTTGAATCGTGTCGCCCCCCTGGAGGTTTCTATGGGGGTCTCGAGGTTCGGGGACCCCTGGGGACCCCCAGGGACCCCCAAATGGTAATGTCACCTGTGGACACTAACTGTAATTGTCTCGCTGTCTCGCTGCTGCGCTGCGCCGCACAGACAGCAGCTTGTGTCAGTTGTGTGTGTAACATGTGCGTTCGTGCCGTGTTGCTGGTATATTATTATTATTATTATATTTTTTGCGCCGCCGCGTTGTCTCGCTGCTGCGCTCTTGTGTGTAACATGTGCGTTCGTGTTGCTGGTATAGATATTATTGTTATTATTATTATATATCATATCCTGCTTCCCAGCCTCCCCGTCCTGGACGGCGCAGAACAGCGTTGGATCGCCGGCCGCCTATCGTTGATCGCCCGCCGTCTCCTCGAGGACCGCCGACGCAGATGGTTTACTGCTATATGCCATAGTGTTTATTATGAAAAATATATTCCAATTACTTTTCGGTGCGCACTCATCCTGAATCCAAGCAGAGGTCCTCACAAGTAGGCCTATAGGTAAAACACCGCCGCCACAGTCCCAATGGCCCGTGCGCAAAAAGTTGATATTTAACATTGGCTATAATCTGCCAAATCTCAACCGATTGGTATAATTCCAAAATTGTATACACTCAATGAAATTTATATTTTCCATTTTTCATGGGCCTATAAGTCATAGAGCCAGAGAAAGGAGAGATATGGTATAGGGAAGCACTAAGCCCTGTTAGCCATGCAGCCGATTATGTTTCATGAGCTGTGGTGGCTTCACTTATACAACCTTTATTCAAATAGTTGCAAATGTATTAATAAAAATACTGAGCATGTATGTTTGATATAAGGCCAAACCTCATTTGAAAGAATATATTCAGAGTATACTCTTCATTAGCAAACTGTACCAAACGAAGGAAAAACCCCCGCGGGGATAACTGACGTTATAAGAAGATAACGCCCCTGCATGACACCTCCCTGGCCACCGTATAGCGCATTGACAGGTCTGTCTGTCTGTCGTAGCATGCAGATAGACAGATAGGGGGGGGGGGGCAGTTTGACAACAGCGGCTGACACATGTTCATTGATTATGATTAATAGGCCTACTGTATACAGCTACTGTGCTGCTGGATCGTCGATAAATGGACTATAGGCCTACTGGACTTTGACGTTAACGTTAAAACAGAGGCCAGCCAGCGGTACCGTGACCACACCGTTCGTTGTGTGTGTGTGTGTGTGTGTGTGTGTGTGTGTGTGTGTGTGTGTGTGCGCGAACTTCGAGACGAGTTGGTGACAGTGGTTTGTATTTTGATTTGAAATAAATAATGATGAATAGATGTCTACTGTTCATACTTGTGTGTTTTTTTTAGACAATAGACCACTTAGCAATTGCTTTAACTATGAAAGAAATGAAGACGATGAAGGATATCGATGAAATGTATGTTTCACTATATATAAAATATATACCTTGACTCTCCCTCTGAATGAAATTAAAAATCGGGTCCTAATAATTAACCCTAAAAATCTATAGACCTACCCTTAGGTTTAGCTGGAACACACGCTCAGCATCGCGGGGTTAATGGTAGGCCTACTTGGTAACTATACTTAAAAGGTCTACTTTATCCCATCACAACTATAGTGATTTTGCAGCTATTTTCAATGAACAGTATGGTCTATTGTTGATTAATGTGGTCATTTCAATCTAGGCGCCGTAATGCGCAAAATGGAGTCGACCGGTGGCCACTGATGGCCTATTATTCCTATAAATTCATATCATGCCTGTTGGTGAAATATAAACATCTAAAATGGTTCAGTAATAATTAGCATAAGTTATTATTAACGAAAGTGTGTGTGTGTGTGTGTGTGTGTGTGTGTGTGTGTGTGTGTGTGTGTGTGTGTGTGTGTATGTGCACACATGTGTCACACATGATGTGTGCTATATATTTTATAGCTCTAGAGACGCAGAGACAGAGACATATTTATTTAAAATCATCCTGGCACGTAGGCCTATAGACAACGGCGTCAACTCCGCGCAAGAGCCAAAGCACCCGCTGGCAAAATAATAAGCCAATAATAATAAGTTAATATATATAGGCTACTCTAAGGTGGGCACCTGTCGTTATAAACCTTCTGCACTTGCCTATAAAGCCAATGAACGGAGCTCATTTCTCTCTCTCTCTCTCTTTCTCTCTCTCTCTCTCTCTCTCTCTCTCTCTCTCTCTCTCTCCATCTGCCGTGCACATGCAAAGAGCGCATGCAGGTATCCAACTATCCAACATTGATAAACTGGTTCGCTTATATCCGTGCAGTATAACATCAAAGTCCAGTAGGCCTATAGTCAATTTATCGACGATCCAGCAGCACATGCAGTAGCTGTATACAGTAGGCCTATTAATCATAATCAATGAACATGTGTCAGCCGCTGTTGTCAAACTATCTGTCTATCTGCATGCTACGACAGACAGACAGACAGACCTGTCAATGCGCTATACGGTGGCCAGGGAGGTGTCATGCAGGGGCGTTATCTTCTTATAACGTCAGTTATCCCCGCGGGGTTTTTTCCTTCGTTTGGTACAGTTTGCTAATGAAGAGTATACTCTGAATATATTCTTTCAAATGAGGTTTGGCCTTATATCAAACATACATGCTCAGTATTTTTATTAATACATTTGCAACTATTTGAATAAAGGTTGTATATCAGTGAAGCCACCACAGCTCATGAAACATATAATAGGCTGCATGGCTAACAGGGCTTAGTGTTTCCCTATACCATATCTCTCCTTTCTCTGGCTCTATGACTTATACGCCCATGAAAAATGGAAAATATAAATTTCATTGAGTGTATACCATTTGGAATTATACCAATCGGTTGAGATTTGGCAGATTATAGCCAATGTTAAATATCAACTTTTTGCGCACGGGCCATTGGGACTGTGTTTTACCTATACTTGTGAGGACCTCTGCTTGGATTCATGGTGAGTGCGCACCGAAAAGTAATTGGAATATATTTTTCTTGCCACATTATAAACAAGTTTACTTTACCTCCTCACTGTCCTCAGTGTTTGGGACGGGATGTAGGCCTGTATCATGTGCTGTCTGCGTGCATATAGCGCTGCGCTCCAGTGAAATTGTCATTGCTTGAGAAAAACGGATAAGGGCAGCAGGCAGGTCGTATATAGAAAAGTAACAAAGTTTATTATAAGCTCGGAGATAAAACAGGTAAGTATAAAATCATGTAGCAGGATATCAAATATAACACTATACAAGTAAAATACGTAAATGTATAGGTATAACAATGTGGCAATTTATACTGTATGACTGGCAATTATTAAAACGTAGCAAATAGCAATATAAATAGGCACTGTGTTGAGATTTGACGGGATGTATGTCCTCACTTGTGTATTGTGTGCAATTCTGTACTGCTGTTCTGTGTGATATGCAGTGTTGTGCTTGTGCCACTGTGAGGCGCCAAGGCGCAAGGTATGGGATGCATGTTTGTCTAGCTATGGCGTGATCAGGTAACTCGGGTCACATGACCACTGCCTGTGTGTGGAGCGGACCGGTGTTTTTTCATTCAGTGATTGTATTGTATTGGGTCTGTCACCGTGAGAATGATGCGTGACAGGGAGCCCTTAATATAATAATAAATATGCCATGCTTGGCTAAATGGATCTAATCTTTTCTCCGAATGCAACGTGTAAGCTGCAGAACTTCTCATAACTTAACACACTGTATCCTAGGCAAGCAATAATCACAAGCTCCTCTTGAAATGTCCACCTCAGGAATCTGGATAATAGCACAGTGTTTGTTCCCACCCAATCTCCTAAGCAGCCCAAAGATTAGCGCACATATATTATCGTATACACATTAGTACACACGACCACAAAAGATGCCACGGCAAATCAAGTGCACACCAACGATCACTGCAATAAGCCTATATCAAAATAGGATAACACTTCTATCGAAAATCACAGCAGTAAAATACAAACATGCATGTTCACCAATATAGGGGCGCTAAGAGACAGGTGAAGCCAACCCTGAGAATATTCCACCCCTGTAAGCAGCCCTCTGAAGCCTGAATGACCGCTGTACCCAATGTACTGTACACTACAATAATACGTGCCACACCGTTAAGTTAGCAAATGCCCAATAATAATAGTAGCTATAATAAACACTATGGCATATAGCAGTAAACCATCTGCGTCGGCGGTCCTCGAGGAGACGGCGGGCGATCAACGATAGGCGGCCGGCGATCCAACGCTGTTCTGCGCCGTCCAGGACGGGGAGGCTGGGAAGCAGGATATGATATATAATAATAATAACAATAATATCTATACCAGCAACACGAACGCACATGTTACACACAAGAGCGCAGCAGCGAGACAACGCGGCGGCGCAAAAAATATAATAATAATAATAATATACCAGCAACACGGCACGAACGCACATGTTACACACACAACTGACACAAGCTGCTGTCTGTGCGGCGCAGCGCAGCAGCGAGACAGCGAGACAATTACAGTTAGTGTCCACAGGTGACATTACCATTTGGGGGTCCCTGGGGGTCCCCAGGGGTCCCCGAACCTCGAGACCCCCATAGAAACCTCCAGGGGGGCGACACGATTCAAATGAGCCCACCCCCTCCAAAACGGTAGAGAAATGACAGAGTTACCATTTGGGGGTCCGTGGGGGTCCCCAGGGGTCCCCGAACCTCGAGACCCCCATAGAAACCTCCAGGGGGGCCACACGATTCCAAAGAGACCACCCCCGTCCAAAACGGTAGAGAAATGACAGAGTTACCATTTGGGCAGCAAGGGCAGAATCAATCCATCCACCCTAACCCTGCGACCGACGGTCCGTCGCGACGCAAAAACGGACCGACCGACGGAGCGACCGACCGACGGAGCGACGGAGCAACGGAGCGACGGAGCGACGGAGCGACGGAGCGACGGACGGACCGACCGACGGGAACGACGGACCGACCGACCGAAATAGGACCTTTCGACGGTGCGTCGCGACGGATCGACGCACCGTCGCGACGGGGCGTCGGTCGGAAGAATAGGATTCTGCCCTTGCTGCATAAAAGTTTAATATCAATATCGGTTTTAATTCATTTACATTTCTCCTGAATGTATGATGTTTATTTTTATTTGGAAAACCTTGTTACATTCATCAATGCATCCAGCAGGGCATCACTATAAAATTAAGCATGTTGTGTTAATTCCACGACCGCATATATCGGTTGATATCGGTATCGGAAATTAGGAGTTGGCAATATCGGGATATCGGCAAAAAAGTCAATATTGGACATCCCTAGATTGGAGTTAGATTTAGGCATAGTTTTTGTGAAGTAAGGGTTAGGATTAGGTTTAGGCATGTTTTTGTGAAGTGAAATGTTAAGAGTTTAGCCACAACCTGGAGCGACACACCAATGAAAGAGTGAGTCCCAAATTCCAATACCCCAACTTCCACACTGGCTCACTCCACTCGCATCATCTCCCCTCGCGCTTTAGTCCCGCCTCAGAGTGAAGAGGATTATATGCGTGTCCAAAGGAATCAAGCCGGCTGGACTGACAGCCACATTCTGGACTGACAGCCACATTCTGGACTGACAGCCACATTCTGGACTGACAGCCACATTCTGGACTGACAGCCACATTCTGGACTGACAGCCACATTCCAATTCCTCTCACTCGCTACTCCTGGACATGTCATGTCGTCTATTATTAGATGCTGTATTCCTCATGTATGAGCTATTTGACATGCATCCTCATTTCTCCCACACCATGCACAAAAAAACAGCACGATTGTATGAATAAAGATCAAGCCATTATGTAATGTGTTGCTTCAGTAGCTTTGTTGATCACCGTTACTGAGTAACCCGATACTGAAGTAGCCGTTACTTCAGTATCTCTGCAGTTTAATCAAACGGGATACTTATTTCACTCTCAAACCGTTCAAACACACGCATGCAGCCTGCATGCATGTTATGTTGACATTCCAGGATATGAGCACGCAGAAGAAGGTTTTGTCAGATCTAAAACATCCCTTTGCAGTCCACGGCCTTTTTTACCCCATCCTCCAGACGGTGCAGTCATGCTCTCCAGAGGAGACGGTCCATCCAATAACGGGACAGTCAACACTTTCGGCGAGCGGACGAGAACAGGCTGCTAGTCGTACACTGGTTATACACTCGCTGTTTTGACGCCGCAAGCGGCTTGGAGGGCTGACTCGCTTTCCGGTTTTCGGCTCCTCCGAAAGCAAATAACCATTTGGGACACGTCACAAACTATGTCCGGGGAGGACCGAGGGAGCAGAAAGATTCAGAGAGAAGTCCACAGTGACAGGATGGACAGTTTTCAACAGATGCAGAGGACATGCAGCCACACATACAGCAAGGTTAAAGGTCATTTTTATTACTACACTACTAGTCTCTCAAGACTGACCTAAAGGAAAAGAAGGCGCTGTTGGTCCCTTTGTTTTGCAGATTGGTTCCCAGATTGCTACACTACATACATTAAAATGTGAAAAATGCTCGTATCTATATGATCCAAGTGTCTCTAAAGCCAAATGTTGCTGTAGTTGACTAAATCTACAGTTAGTTGACTAAAAATGTATTTTGGCGGGCCTTGATGGTGTCATAATGGCAGATTTTAGACCGAAATGCCACAGAATCCTGTGAAAACAATATGTTGATTGTAAGACATACAGTTCAAGCGTGAATCTGCCCGTTATAGTGCCACCATGAGGCTGGTTTAAACAATGTTTGGTGGCATATCTTATTTGGAAAAGTGAGGATGTGCGTACAAAGTTTGACGGCAATCGGAAGCCGCGTTCATGACCTGAGGCATTTTGTACAAAACAGTCCTGCAAACTTTGGAAAGCCAATGCTTAGTAATCAGGACAACGCAGACAACATTAACTGTGGAAGGAGAGTGGCTTCTTCAGTATGGCACTTGTCACAGAATGGGGATTTGGTGTAACTCTGTTTTCGCGTAATGAAGTCTGTGGATAAATTGAAATTGAACAAGACAGTGCCTAGACTTGGCGCAGCAGTTTGTGGATGTTCTCTAGAGCCTTATCCCAAAGATCCCCATTTATCTCCGTACTCAGCGCGTCGTAAATACCCTGCAGTGAGGGTGAGCTCCTGAATAAGTTATGGACTAGAGATAACGCAAGTCTGTCCCTCTCTGCGTCCCTTCCATAAGTGGATGGAGTGGACACACGCATGTCTCAACATAATCCCTGACGTGCAAGTATATGAAGACATCGTTCTTATATGGGGACCTGCACACTTAACCTGAAGACGAATGAAGGAGCCAAAACTACGACTATGTCTCCAATAGTTCGGATGCCCAAATCTTGCAGTGTGCAGGACTTAGACCTACAATGTGAGAGCAATGCATTCACACATTTAACCCTCAGTCTAGACAGGAGACAGCCGGACGACAGAAAATACCTTAATACCTTCTCTCTGAAACCTCCGTCAATCCCCCTCCCCTCCAGTGTGGATGAGAGCAAGAGAGAGGATAAATCCACAACGTTTTCTCCAACCTGGATAAGCCTCTGGGAAATGGCGCCGTTTACATTGCGTCCTCGAGAAGATCTCGGTTCTGTGGCGCATTATTGTTTCCAAACAAAAGGCCTTCGAAATGGGCTTTCAGGAAGAATTATGCACATCGAACACGGACAAATCCTCTCAAGCCTGGTGTAAGAATAAGAACCATGTCTGAGAGACAGAGACGGAGAGAGAGGAGAAGTGATAATGATTGGGGAGGAAACATGGAGACACCTCAGACGTATGGAAATGAGACAGAGAGGGAAGGCAGACAACAGGCAGTGCAGATAAACACAGAAGTCTATTGTTAGTCATTACCTACCTTAGTCACTCAGTATATCCTTACTGTTGTTGCTGCTATGATTTTCCCACACAAGAATCAATTATGGTTTACCTTATGTCATCTTGTTATCCTATCATAACTACAGAAACTGTATCATAGCAGAGAATATCAGATGAAGGTATGGATGTATTGTAGACACATAAAGGACCCAAATGCTTATGCTCAAGATGTCATCAAACTCCTGAACCAAAACCCAGAAGGAGAGTGGCTGGGGTAGTCTTTCCTACAAATAATATAACATTTTAATGTTATTTTGTGGTTAATAATATTTTCTTTGTGCTGTGTCGACGCATTGTGATATTATATTTTCACCAAGGATATTTGGTGTATAGAGAGAGAGAAGAAAAGGACGGGGCCAAGCATAGACCCCTGGGGGACCCCGGTCAACAACGTTGATATGGTTTAACCCATTCTGACCTGAGATCAGATTCACACGAGGTTTCCACTGGACACACACACTGACACACAAACCCATTCTGACCTGAGATCAGATTCTAAAAATGTCAGTCGTTCTTCGATTTTTCAAAAAATAGCAGACCTACAAGCTCGTATCGCGCCACTCGGTGGCGCGATATGAGCTTGTAGATCTGCTATTTTTCAATAGCTAAAGCATAACATGATGCTAACACCAAAATGGGTGCCTGTTCAGAATGGGTTAAGCGGTTAAAGACATGCTGGGAATGACCAGAAGGGAGAGCTAATACGAATCGAAGAATGTTGCAGAGTCACCGCAATAAATTACCCAGACGCACCGTGGGAGCACAGTGGCCCCCTACACACTGTTATGATGCACGATCTCTGTGGCAGTAAGTGGTTCTAAAAACCAATGGCTGTGTAATGCTCGTTAATGTGGCCATTATGGCGTCAACGACGGTGCTTTGCACTGCGAGCGTGTTATTTAGAACTAATGAGCATGGCTTGTGAGTGCCATTACGGAGTTGGAGCGCGCCACACAGCTTTTCTCACGCTGCACCAGAGGGGGCGGCGGCGGCTCTGGCGTGACACCCCCTCCTCTACCTTGTCTGTCAGGGCAAAACATTAACAGCTGTGCGTAATGACTTGTGATGGTCGTGGAAAAAGTCAAAAGGCTATTGGATGAGTGGGCCAGTGATGAAGGTCAACAGCAAGGCGGTACATTTCCCCTGCTACAATTCTGGAGTGGTACATTTCCTGTAGCAGGGGGGCATACGTTGGTCCGACGTACAAACAGTCCGACATGCGTGGCCGGTTAAGACTCACCGGTGGCTCTGAGTCTCCGACATGGGGTTAGGGTTAGGTTATGGTTGTGGGTAGGGTGTCAGACTATTGCATGGGGTTAGGGTTAGGTTATGGTTTTGGGTAGGGTGTCAGACTATTGCATGGGGTTAGGGTTAGGGTATGGTTTTGGGTAGGGTGTCAGACTATTGCATGGGGTTAGGGTTAGGTTATGGTTTTGGGTAGGGTGTCAGACTATTGCATGGGGTTAGGGTTAGGTTATGGTTTTGGGTAGGGTGTCAGACTATTGCATGGGGTTAGGGTTATGTTATGGTTTTGGGTAGGGTGTCAGACTATTGCATGGGGTTAGGGTTAGGTTATGGTTTTGGGTAGGGTGTCAGACTATTGCATGGGGTTAGGGTTATGTTATGGTTGTGGGTAGGGTGTCAGACTATTGCATGGGGTTAGGGTTAGGTTATGGTTTTGGGTAGGGTGTCAGACTATTGCATGTCGGACCAAAGATATTCACCCCCCCTAGCTATTTGTGTAATTGTTTACGAGTGCTGGGAGGAGGCGTTCCAGCATTACGTGAGCCTGCTATCAGTCTTAGATCATCGCAAAGGTATCAACACAATCGCTTCCACTGCTGAGGTTGCGGTGCCTGGAGTGAGGGGTGGGGGGGAATCTTTGTCTTAAAAAAAAGAAAAACACTTTTGCATCAGTTAGGACATATTCGATTTATCACAATTAACCATTTTGTTGCAACAAATACAATTCAGTTAAACTTGCCGCTGATAGCTCTGCTCTTAACATTTTGTCTTCATGTGAAATTACCGCAGGCAGCCAGGCAATATCTGTGAATTCGCGCCAACTATTTCCGGCCCACACAGCCCAATACAGCAAGAGGAGGAGGAGCAACAAGCTTTACGAGCAGCAGCCGACATGTCTTAGTTTTAAGCGTTAACATGGCTTGGGCGATGCGATCAGAAATCACTATTTACATCTGAACGTCGGGCGGATTGGACTGAACCCTACAAACCCTCGCGCGCACTCAGATCAGCCAACGCAGGGAAGCTGGAAGTGCCCTCACTAAAAACGCCGGGACAACGCTCCACACGTCCCAAACTCTTCTCCCTTCTGGCTCCAAAACTGTGGAATGCACTTCCCATTGCAGTCAGAACTGCAGCATCACTCCCAATCTTCCGCCGTAGTCTGAAAACCCACCTTTTCAGACTCCATCATGGCCCATAGCACTTACCCCACCGCCTTAGATAGCATTTCTGTAGACTTAGATAGCATTTGATACAGACTTATAGCATGTTCCGTAGACAGCACTATAATTGCATTGTATGTAGTCATAGCACGTCATAGTACATATGTATAGCATAGTAGTATAGATGTATAGTTTATATGTATAGCTTCATTATATAGATATTCCACTTTTACTTTCTTAGCTTACGCATGTTTCTTGATAAATGTTTTTATGTGATCTATTCCCATGCTTTTTTTGTTCTTGCTTAAAGGTTTTATGACATTAATTTTCTTTTTTTTTTCTTTTTTCTTTTAGGTTTTATGACCTCAATTACACCCACGAAACCTGAACTTTGAACATTCAGTGGATTTTCTGTGGTCTGAAGTTTTCTTTGGGGTTTGGAAGCCCTTTGAGCTGCAATGAAAACAGGCAACACAGTGAAAACAGTGACATCTGCTGGCAAATCCCATTGACATATATGGGATTTGCAGGCTCTTACATCACTTACTGCCGGCAAATCAGAGCACCTGTTTGAGCCAGAAAACCCCAGACCACAGAAAGTCTACTGAATGTTAAAAGTTCATGTTTTTTGGGTGCAATTGAGATTAGAAAAGCTAAAAAAAACAAGAACAATTCCAAAACTTTTTTTTAATGTCACAATCCCTTTAATGTAAATCGCTCTGGATTAAGAGCGTCTGCTAAATGCCTAAATTGTAAATTGTAAATTGTAAAACAACAACGTTGGAGTATTTTTCAGAGAAAGCAAAGAAACGACAATGAGTGGATCCTTATGGGAGGCATTGATCCTCATGATGGGAAGAACGTAGGCGCTGTCTAGCAGCCTGGGCAGCACGAAAGGTTAGTGTTGAGCTTCGGCTGATTGGAATTGATATAAACCTTACAACCTGCCATCTGACGGGTATGGAGACCTTCAGGGTTCAATCTTAACCCGTCATCTGATGGGTTCCGAAGCGTTTTGGCGTCATGGGTGTTAAAGGTGTAGTGAAATGTGTTTTTCACACTTTTAGAGCATATCATATGTCATCATATGGGCATACCTAACAATGGATGCCGAATGTAAATACTTTCTTAAAACGAAAACGTACTGCGTGATGACGTGTCGAGGCCCACATCAATAAAAGCCAATAGAAATGAAACTCAGCCGTTTGAGTCCCATTCCTGCGCGTCCGTCCAAACACAGCTGCCACTGATTACAGAAATCCTCCCGTTTTTAATCCTATTCATGATGACATCCAGACAGTGTGTTACTCGCTTTAAGCTTAATCATGACGCTAAAATATGTATGTAAGGTTGTGTACAGGTTAGAGATAACCCCCTGGCTTTGCTGCAGGTCTCTCTGTCACTTGTAAACAAAACCACTGTGCATGTGCGTGCACGTGGTCGTGCATGAGACGGACCTACATCCCCATAGCCTGGAGGGATGCGACGCTCTGATTGGTTCGGAAACTAAGATCCTGCCGTCTGAAAGGCTGAAACTTAAAAATAAAATGCCCAAAAAAGCCATTTCACTACACCTTTAACCCATTCTGAACGGGCACCCATTTTGGTGTCAGCATCATGTTATGCTTTAGCTATTTAAAAATAGCAGATCTACAAGCTCATATCGCGCCACCGAGTGGCGCGATACGAGCTTGTAGGTCTGCTATTTTTGAAAAAAATCGAAGAGCGACTGACATTTTTAGAATCTGATCTCAGGTCAGAATGGGTTCATCAGACCAGTGTGTGTCCGGCGGAAACCTCGTATGAATCTGATCTCAGGTCAGAATGGGTTAAGATGCTCCATGAATTAGCCAAGGAGTGAGCTATAAGCTAAAGTAGGGAGCGTAATGCATGGGTATACAAGAGCAGGCCTAAAGCAAGACATTGGATTTCAGTTATAACCTTTGAGTCATACAATATTCTGAATGAAGAGTGTAGGAGGGAGACATAGACTGCCTTGTTGTGAATGCACTTTGAATGAGTGTGTAAAGACATGTGGCTGATTTGAAAATTAATGTGTAGACAAAACAGGAAAAGGGCGCACGCCAGTGTTGGTGAGGTGCTGGCCTAAGGCAGTAAATAAGTGAAAATGAGAAAAAGGCCGCACACTCGTAGCCACGATGCTGTATATTTATTATTATCCAACGTTTCGATCTCTAGGAGGTCTTTTCTTCAGGGAATGATTCAGGGAATGATTTGAAGATGAATACAACGGTGGCATTTGACTCTCAGGTCCTGCATGCCATGAACTAAAGCAATGCTTCATGTTGCACCCACCACCTTTATTTTAATTGACGTTATACAGATTTTAATACGTTTCAGGCTTTTTTTGTATTATACCCCCCCCCCCCCCCGACTTCTTATTGTATTTTTACTCCTTGAACTGCAAACGTGAAAGTTTGCATAAATAAGAGTTTCACCTCATTTGCAATTGTGTTGAGACAATCTGCAATTGTGTTGAGACAATAAGATTGATTGATTGATTGATTGACTGACTGATTGAAGTGTGGCATGGAAACCGACAGGTTTCTGTGATAATTGTACCATTTCAAAGGACCCCTCATCCAGCCAGGCAGCCAATGTGCTGTTTGTCCTCAGGGTTACATGTAGGCCTATTAAGACCAGACCTGGACAAAAGTATGGGCTCGCAACTCCCTTTGTAATGCTCCAGAAAACTTTTATTCAGCGACACAGCAGGCAGGACAGGACATACAGTACAACGTTTCGACCGTGAGGTCTTTCTCAAGTTAAGACCAGACCTGTTCATTTCCTGAGACAGTGAGGGCCCGGAACTCATCAGTTCAGGACATGCAACTCCCCTAGTGGGCTTTTATTATGCACCAGACACTGTTTTATTCATTTTCTAAGAGTATTTTTATATGTTTACGCCAATGCAAATTTGTATTGCATTGTTTTTTCTACCCCGAGCACAAATTCCAATCAATGTTTCATTGAAATGGGTATAAATAATTACATGGGTTGCATTAAAGCAGTGGTTCCAAAACTGGGTGTTGAGGCCCCGCAGCCTGCAGGGAGGTCCCCAAATAATTTTTTGGGGGGGTCCCCAGATGATTATAGCTTAATTTGCAACATTGTTTTCTCACTCAACAGTAAACAAACCAGCATACAGTAGTAAGTGACTGTAAAAGACCTGTTCAATACAAAATTGGCCAACTAGGCAAATATTACGTATGAAAGAGGCAAACATTGTGAAACTAGCCAATCTACAAGCTCACAACGCCTCGACCTGCAAGGCGTTGTGAGCTTGTGGATCGGCTATTTTAACAATATGCTGGTCCCCAGTTGAACCGTACACTACAGAACACACCGATTCATTCCTGCCCAGACCTTCTCTCCCCTCTCTGTCTCTGCAACACAGTTTCACCTCAACCTTTCGCTGCACCAACCAGGACAGAATACCTGAGGAGCCTCATGCCCTGGGCTGTGGCCGGCTCAGCACTCTCCACTCCTTTGACCTTCTGAGTTTTGCAAGAACTTGTGCACATTATAAATAAACTTTATTTTTTCCTCCTTTTTTTAACGGCATCGCTCCTAGAAGAGGGGGCGAGAGAGCCGTCTAGTTCTCAACCACATTGTTTTGTTTGTTTGTGTTTGTTTGTGTTTGTTTGGGGGGGGGGGGGGTCCCAGATGACAGTCAAACGTCAATTTAAGGACCTTTTTAATACCAAATAATAAAAAGAAGAAAGAAAAAAAGCCAGTACTAAAACTATACTAGGCCTATAAACATTGACCAAATTGTCAAATAATATGAGAGAAATCATGAAGTGAGTGCTGTCCCGCGTCCGAAATGGTTGAGAAATGACAGTTACCGTGCGGCGGTCCCTCTACTGTACTGTACTGTCACTGTACTGTACTGGCACACCCGAAAGCATCATATATACAGTTAATATGTGCGTGTGTGTTTGTGTGTGCGTTAGACTCAAAAACATGTTACCCCTTTTGAAATAACCTTTAAAATTGGTTTTACCCTTTAAAACCGTTTAAAGATTTTTTTTGTTCTTTTTTGTAAGAAATGTTAGAAAAAACTCACACCCGTGTGAAGTAAGGGGCGCTTTACCAACCATTATCATCTTACATCATCGCATACAAACATTAAACTCTTGTTCATTGTTAATGGCATTTAATGTTTGTGTTAGTGACAAAACAAACGTTAAACTCTGTCCATTGTCAATGGCGTTTTTAATGTTTGTCTAGGAAAGACAAACATTAAACCTGTATATAGAAGGGGCTAGCGCCCCTCAAAGGACATATGATGTCACAGTGACATGACGCCACTGTGTCAATATGACATCACATCACCGACCACATCACCCCCATATTAAGCTACCCTCCACTGGTTATCCGTTAGTTTCAGAATTGATTTTAAGTTTTTAATCATGACTTTTAAAGCCCTGAATGGCCAGGCTCCTAGCTATGTCTCTGACATGCTGAAACCCTACAGGCCTGTGCGCCCACTCAGGTCCTCAGACAAGGCCCCCCTGGAGACCCCTACAGCTCAGCTTGTCACTAAGGGCGGCAGGGCCTTTGCAACCCGGGCCCCCATACTCTGGAATGCCCTACCTACTGACCTAAGATGCGCAAAATCAATATCCACATTTAAAACTCTGCTGAAAACCCACCTTTATCTTAACCCTTGGACTACCAGTCCCAATTATTTTGTTTGGGTAACAAATTGGCATATTTTTAATTCATCGTTTTAACATACAGGAAAGATCTGGTGGATTGAAGAGATGTTTTTTTTTTTTCATTCATTGCAAATGTATTCTCTCGATTCGCCACCAGATGGCGGGAAAGCACCATTATGCTGATTTTGGCTAAAATAGATGGATCTTCCTAAGTCACTTCCGGTTCAACGATCAACAACATCCTGTAGTATTTTGACCCTAGTCAATAGCTTGGCTGGTCCGGATTGCTAAGCTAATGCTATATTTTTCATAACTAAGTCAAATTAACCTCAAATCAACCCCAAAAGATCACAAAATATCACATTCTTTACAGCGACGCACATACAGACGGCGCGCGTGCACGATAGCGCACAATCACGCGGATTTCGGCCGTTTTTTGGTAAATTACATCCAACATTAGTGATATTAGCGAAATGTTTTTAATTTTTGCTCTTTTGACCCCGCGATAACTGATATTGATTGTCATTCCGTTTTTTCCGTTAACGGGAGGTTTAGATTTTTCGATTAATTCTGTTTTTTCCGTGAATTGTAGGCCAAGGGTTAAAACTTTCATTATTGTATTATTACTTGCGCAAGCAGAGCGCGCAAGTGATAATTTTGCCCGGTCTTCATTCACCGTGACAGCCAACCCGCCATTTGATGTGTATGCAAAAAAAACAGCAAATCTCTGCCTGGTTTGCTGGGACCAGATCACATAAATGACCATATGTCTTACGTCATCATTTAGAGCTAGTAGTCATACGTATACTATACTACATAATCAGTAAAATAAAATAGCAAATTGTGCCTGATTTGCTGGGACCAGAGTACATGGTGTGTATATGTATGACTAGCTCTCAATGATGACGTAAGAAATATGGTCATTTATGTAATCTGGTCCCAGCAAACCAGGCACAAATCCGCTGTTTTATTTGCATACGCATCAAGTGGCGGGTTGGCTGGCACGGTTTTTGGCGCAAAGTAACCACAGTATACCGCTAATCAACTTACAAGTATTATTACAGAAATTGAAGTTAGAGACACATATTACTCTGATCATGATTTAGTATTAATATCACTATAGTCCAAGATGAAATACATTTAAAACAATTGACAATTTACAATAAATAATAAAATAATTATACTGTATAACATATTTTAATTCAGTTTATATACCTTTTTTTTCATCACATATCAATGATTTATTTTTCTTTGAAAAACTAAAAAGGGATCTAGAATATTTCTAAATTGATAAAAGTGTATTTCTTATATAGATAGAAACTTGAACCATACTTAATAATACTAGGTGTTTACATGCATAAAGTAGATAGGTAGCAAATAGTTACACCTAATAATTAGACATTTCAAACGTTCCTTCACAGAGATACTGAGATTCCACAGTTTACAGCGGTCGGAAATACTTGCGCGCTCTGCTTGCGCACTAGTTGGCCATTTATGGCCTACTAGTGTGCAACAAGCAAGTATGCACTCGACAGAGTGCAGTTCTAGTTATGTATGTTTTGTATTTTTATGCCGGCTATTGCATGGATTGATCTTGTATTGTTCTCTCTTCATTATCATCATGACATGGAAGCAGCAGCCATTATTAGACCCTGCATGTGTTCCCTTTTAGTTTTTCCTTTCTTACTTTCTGCATGTCTACAGGTGATAAAAACACACCTCTCAGTCTTCCTGCTTGCTATGAATCTCATTTTCACCCTTCATCTATATTCATGAAAGGGGTGCACATTACAACACATTGTTTTTCTTTCTCCAACCCGGAATATCATGGAACAGATATGGGTGTGCCCTCACTCAAACAGTGGTGGAAAAAGTACTAAGAGTAACAATACCACCATGTAGAAATACTCAAGGTCAAGGTCTGGTGCACAAATAAAGTCAAAATATCAAAATATACTGCTTTAGCTATTGAAAAATAGCAAATCTACAAGCTCGAAAGTTAAAGTACTCATCATTATGCAGAATATTCCGTTTTACAAGGTAAAACTATTTTGGCTATTCAGGCTTGCATCTGCTTGTAAGGAGTTTGGTCTTACCATCAGCATAAAGAAGACCAATGTCATGGGGGGGACAAGATGCTGAAACTCCACTCTCCATTGACATACACAATCAGACTCTGGGATGTGTTAACACCTTCACATACCTCGGATCTGCAATCTACAGCAACCTTTCACTTGACACAGAACTAAGGCTGTCCCCGAACATTCGGGGGTTCGAAACCTTCACTCGTTAGGGTTGGCACTCGAATCTTAATGAATGGGGCTTGAACTATTTGTTTATTTTTTTTGTTTGTCTTTTGTTCGGAGCTCGAAGGTTATTTTTCAAATTAATTAGAAATGAATGGTTCGAAGGTTCGGTCGAAAAAGTCCTGCCGAAGGTTCGAGTCCTAAAAACAGGGCTAGGGTACAGCCTTACACAGAGCTGAATACGGTCCGTCTTGCAAGAGCCGCCACAGCGATGGCCAGGCTGTCACAAAGAGCATGGTCAAACAACCACCTACCTACGCTCACAAAACTCCAGGTTCTGACCCATTCTGACCTGAGATCAGATTCATATGAGGTTTCCCACTGGACACACACTGGTTCTGATTAACCCATTCTGACCTGAGATCAGATTCTAGAAATGTCAGTCGCTCTTCAATTTTTCAAAAATAGCAGACCTACAAGCTCGTATCGCGCCACTCGGTGGCGCGCTATGAGCTTGTAGATCTGCTATTTTTCAATAGCTAAAGCATGACATGATGCCAACACCAAAATGGGTGCCCGGTCAGAATGGGTTAACAGCTTCCACCTGCGTTGTCTATGCCACATCCTGGGAATCTCTCCACAGGATAAAGTTAAGAGTGAAGAGACAGAAGAGGAAACTGCGTGAAGCAGCCAACCACAGTCAGTCCCCTCTCGTTGTGTGTCTGTGCCAACTGCACTAAAGACTGGTCTGTCCAGCCACCGCCGCCCGCCGCTGCAAGAAAACCTGACTTCTCAGGCGCAATCCATCGTCATCACTGACGGACAGATGCCTATATATATATATATACTGTATATAGGTCTGAGCTTGTAGGTCTGCTATTTTTGAAAAATCGAAGAACGACTGACATTTTTAGAATCTGATCTCAGGTCAGAATGGGTTCCTCAGACCAGTGTGTGTCCAGTGGAAACCTCGTATGAATCTGATCTCAGGTCAGAATGGGATAAGACTAAAAGGCTAAATAAGATAAACAATCAATGAACACCTCCTGCGATACTACGGCCTTGTATGATATGATCTAACCGTTTTTCGTAGATACTTTAGTATGGCTATTTATGTACCGTTTTTATTTTTGAATATTATGGGGCACCCATAAACTAAGTTTTTCCTTGTACAGTACATCTTGTACTTGTACATCCTTGTGACAATAACCATCTTGAATCCAGGTACTTTCCACCGCTGCATTCAAACCAGTAGTTGTGGCAGCACTGAGGGCAAACTTAGGCCTCTTTTAGACGGCGACCATCTCCATATAACACGTCAAAGTCCCGTTGCGTTCTCATTTTTTCTTACCCTTTACACGAGAACGCACACGTTATGATATAATGTGCTATTATGCTATACTGTCGCTAGGTGGCGATAACGGGCTGCCAAATAGACAGGTCACCCACGTACAAGAAGAAGACGCAAGCGGCGCAACACTGCTCTGGGCGCGCCACGGGATGATATATATTTATTAAATAAACGCTGCTGCCGCGGCTGCCGTCTATCACAAGGCTTTTTATTTACATCATGCTTTTACATTCAACATCGCTGATGAGCAGCACTTTGTAGGCGAGGAGGGAGGCTTGTTCAGGAACTCCATTATATCATACTGTATATGGCTCTGCATCAATGTAATAAACATATGCGCTGTGAGCCAACATGAGCCATGATGTCATAAGTTTTGCGGATTCACCGTTTTGCCTGTTTATATGGAGACCATAGGAAACGGTGTTCTCAAAGATTTCCACTCTGGGAGGCGGTTTCACTTCGTTGCGTTTTCACCTCCTGAGAACACGGTTCTCGTCTAAATGACAGCAGCAAACTATACTTTATTTTGACGTTTTATATGAACACCATCCTCGTGTAAATAGCACCTTAGACGGTCTCTGGAGTCTAGAGACGCTCTAGAGTCTAGACCTTTAGCACTGAGGGCAAACGTCTAGACAGTCTCTAGAGTCTAGACCTTTAGCTGCAGGTGATTTTTAGGCAACAACAGGGACTGAGGCTTACCAGATTTTGGGAGGAGAAATAAGGGAAACTTTGACAGGAAAAGACTTGCTCACCGTATAGAAAAATAAGTATTTAACTCCTTAGACTGAGACTTAAAAAATATTTTTTCTTTTATTTTATCATGCTTTTACTTCTTTTTCTATTAATAATAAAAATAATAAAAATAATAATAATAATAATAATAATTAATAATTAAAAAGCAAACGTTTCGGTCCTCAGACCTTCGTCAGTGCTATGATGAGATCATAAAGACTCGCTCTCGTCAGTGCTATGATGAAATCATAGCACTGACGAAGGTCTGAGGACCGAAACGTTTGCTTTTTAATTGCACCATGAGCACCGAGCACCATAAAAGAATGATAAAATAAAAGAAAATATCAGTCTAAGGAGTTTTACTTCTTTTTCTATACGGTGAGCGAGTCTTTTGCTGTCAAAGTTTCCCTTATGTTTTTGAGACCACCGCTACCGTAGTCAAGTTTGGAAAAAAAGGACGAAGAAAGGCGCAACAGTTTTCTCAGTGTTTCGGGAGGAGAAATAAGCAACCAGGTCTATGAGAACAAGCCCAAAAGAAGCGACTACTGTATAATAGCCCACATGAGCACTTGAAACCTATTTTTGCAGTGCTGTAAGGCAGTGGTTTTAAAAGTCCCATTATTTATTGGACATTTGAGCCACGGACCACCATTTGATGACATTTATAGCCTCTCTCAGACCCAAAACTTTGAGTATTTTGTTGTCCATGCTGTAAATTAACCCTTGAGAGCGTAAAATGTTACACTCTCAAGAGTTAAAGATCTATTAGGGTCCATTTGGTTATACCAACTCTCCATCATTTAGCTGGGGACCAAGTACTAAGTAAACTTAACACATTGATTGCTAACTGTTGAAATTCTACTCAGGATTGCTTCTGCTAAGCGATTAACATTGGACTTTTTAACTTTTTAGGGGCCCACAGCGAGGGGCCTCTTATAGCACATCGCACATTGCATAAATCAAAAGGAAGCCAAACTAGTCCACTTCAATTTAAAAAAAAAAATATGATTCTACCATCTTCCATTCTGGAGATATTGACCTTTTTCTAAAACCTGCTTTTCACTGCACGCTGCTCTTTTGAAAAAACAGCAGAGATATGGAAGGTTGAAGTTGACAGACATTGACAGACAGATATAAAAATGAACACAAATAATATCATATACATACTACACACTGAATGAAAGCCCTGAATGTCTACTTTTAGGAGGAAAACAAATACACATGGTCCCATGTATAGTTTGTCAGTAATTGGCTGTTGAATGCAGCTTGCGCCCACCAGAGAGGATTTCAGAAAATGCATGGACCTGAAGAACCATTATTCACAAAATAAGGCCTATAGCGACATGTACATACTATATACCGTATGAAACAGAAGACTCTCTGCTTTCATAAGAAAAATACTTCTACTGTAATAATAATACAAATCACACCCCTGTGAAGTGAGCAGTGCAATGTTGCACAACATTGCACTGCTCACTTCACATGGGTGTGATTTTTATTATTATTACAGTAGAAGTATTTTTCTTATGAAAGCAGAGAGTCTTCTGTTTCATACGGTATATAGTATGTACATGTTGCTATAGGCCTTATTTTGTGAATAATGGTTCTTCAGGTCCATGCATTTTCTGAAATCCTCAGAGTATTTTAGACAAGACAAGGAACTGACAACTACATATTCACAAAATAAGGCCTATACATACTATATACCGTATGAAACAGAAGACTCTCTGCTTTCATAAGAAAAATACTTCTACTGTAATAATAATGAAAATCACACCCCTGTGAAGTGAGCAGTGCAATGTTGCACTGCTCACTTCACAACATTGCACTGCTCACTTCACATGGGTGTGATTTTTATTATTATTACAGTATTAGTTTTTTTCTTATGAAAGCAGAGAGTCTTCTGTTTCATACGGTATATAGTATGTACATGTCGCTATATGCCTTATTTTGTGAATAATAGTTCTATAGGTCCATGCTTTCTCTAATCAGACCAGTGTGTGTCCAGTGGAAACCTCGTATGAATCTGATCTCAGGTCAGAATGGGCTAAAGTTCTCTCTGAAAAAGAGAATTTTATAAATGAAATGGATTCAATAGTCTAGTATTGACAAACAGTATATGGGATATGTGTATTTTATTTGTTTTCCTCCTAAAATTAGACATTTAGGGCTTTCATTCAGTGTGTAGTATGTATATGATAATTTATTTATGTTTATATCTGCCTGTCATGATAACGTCATGATGATGATGATTCTATGCACATATGTGATCATTGTCTCAGTAAACAAAATCAACAGATCGTTTCTGAACGATAGCATAACAGTGACTTGAGAGGTTGACATGTCTGGACATGAACCACAGGAGCGACTCAACTCGCAGTGGGGGGGGGGGGTTCCACGACATGTCTGGACATGAACCACAGGAGCGATAAGCGTAGCCCGGCTGGCTGTGATTTCGACAAAATGACAGACAACACGATGGCTTCCGCAGCTTAGGATTGTATTAGTTATCCATTACAAACGGGTCGATTACGTCCCAGACGCCTTATCACTGCAATTGGCTGGCGAAGGCGCTATGGCGATTATGGTGATCAACTGCCGAGAATCTTTTTTCCGAGAATGAGAGTAGCATTGCAAACTGCAAAACGATCGATCGCAACTCGCAGTGTGGGGGGGGTTCCACGGTGTGATATCTGCTAGCCTAGTATACTGCTTCTTTGTCCAAACATGGCTGACGCGACGGCGAAAAAAAGACAGTTGGTCAGATGTATACTGCTTCTCCTATGGCGGTCCTTCGAGAATACGTCATTCGTTTCGCGTATACCTGTCCGTGTGCGTGAAATGGCGATCGACCGTTGGAGATTATTCTTGGTTTATATACGGGTTTATATTTCCGAGAATGAGGCGGCAGACCGGTGAGTTGTCGTTGGAAAGAATTAGAGAGGGCTGTGTCGAGTGGATCTGTGTGAATGAGTGGGGGGGGGGGGGAAGAAACTGTAATGCGATGGAGAGATGCCTCGGGAGAAACCATGTAGAAACAGGAGGGGAAGGGTAATCGAGTGTATTCACAAATTTCACACACACTAGAAAATGGGTAGCTCCATTTTAGATCCCCTGATCTGCGTTGGTCTATGCCGTGTGCAGGACGGCGATGCCGCCTCCCCAGTACGTCGTAATGGATACGGCATGCCTGGAATGTGGTTAGACCAGGCCTCTTTTCAGGAGGTGGGGGGCTTTAAACTCCCGGATCTCATAGCGGATCTTTCTGGAGATGATCGGTGTTACATTATGTGTTGTCCGGGCGTCAGAGAAGTTGATGTACAGTATACAGTAAAAACACCAATAAAACGCTTTAGAGCGTGATGCGCAGACGGCGCTCGAGATTAATAAAACGCTTTAGAGCGTTTTGCGCAATCGATGAGTTAAGTGCACAACCACCAATAATTACAAGCAACATTACAGAAAAACTAGCCTAAAGTCACTAGCATGGCTTGTTGTACAGCTTACAGCAGACACTGACTGAGGCTGTTATTCCCCCGGGCCCTACAGTGTCTGGTCTCTGGGGGTTCTCTAGGCAGGGCCCTACAGTGTCTGGTCTCTGGGGGTTCTCTGGGCAGGGCCCTACAGTGTCTGGTCTCTGGGGGTTCTCTAGGCAGGGCCCTACAGTGTCTGGTCTCTGGGGGTTCTCTGGGCAGGGCCCTACAGTGTCTGGTCTCTGGGGGTTCTCTGGGCAGGGCCCTATAGTGTCTGGTCTCTGGGGGTTCTCTAGGCAGGGCCCTACAGTGTCTGGTCTCTGGGGGTTCTCTGGGCAGGGCCCTACAGTGTCTGGTCTCTGGGGGTTCTCTGGGCAGGGCCCTACAGTGTCTGGTCTCTGGGGGTTCTCTGGGCAGGGCCCTACAGTGTCTGGTCTCTGGGGGTTCTCTAGGCAGGGCCCTACAGTGTCTGGTCTCTGGGGGTTCTCTGGGCAGGGCCCTACAGTGTCTGGTCTCTGGGGGTTCTCTGGGCAGGGCCCTACAGTGTCTGGTCTCTGGGGGTTCTCTGGGCAGGGCCCTACAGTGTCTGGTCTCTGGGGGTTCTCTGGACAGGGCCCTATAGTGTCTGGTCTCTGGGGGTTCTCTAGACAGGGCCCTATAGTGTCTGGTCTCTGGGGGTTCTCTAGGCAGGGCCCTATAGTGTCTGGTCTCTGGGGGTTCTCTAGACAGGGCCCTACAGTGTCTGGTCTCTGGGGGTTCTCTAGACAGGGCCCTATAGTGTCTGGTCTCTGGGGGTTCTCTAGGCAGGGCCCTACAGTGTCTGGTCTCTGGGGGTTCTCTAGACAGGGCCCTACAGTGTCTGGTCTCTGGGGGTTCTCTAGGCAGGGCCCTATAGTGTCTGGTCTCTGGGGGTTCTCTAGGCAGGGCCCTATAGTGTCTGGTCTCTGGGGGTTCTCTAGGCAGGGCCCTACAGTGTCTGGTCTCTGGGGGTTCTCTGGGCAGGGCCCTATAGTGTCTGGTCTCTGGGGGTTCTCTAGACAGGGCCCTACAGTGTCTGGTCTCTGGGGGTTCTCTGGGCAGGGCCCTACAGTGTCTGGTCTCTGGGGGTTCTCTGGGCAGGGCCCTACAGTGTCTGGTCTCTGGGGGTTCTCTGGGCAGGGCCCTATAGTGTCTGGTCTCTGGGGGTTCTCTGGGCAGGGCCCTACAGTGTCTGGTCTCTGGGGGTTCTCTAGGCAGGGCCCTACAGTGTCTGGTCTCTGGGGGTTCTCTGGGCAGGGCCCTACAGTGTCTGGTCTCTGGGGGTTCTCTGGGCAGGGCCCTATAGTGTCTGGTCTCTGGGGGTTCTCTGGGCAGGGCCCTACAGTGTCTGGTCTCTGGGGGTTCTCTGGGCAGGGCCCTACAGTGTCTGGTCTCTGGGGGTTCTCTGGGCAGGGCCCTACAGTGTCTGGTCTCTGGGGGTTCTCTGGGCAGGGCCCTACAGTGTCTGGTCTCTGGGGGTTCTCTGGGCAGGGCCCTACAGTGTCTGGTCTCTGGGGGTTCTCTGGGCAGGGCCCTATAGTGTCTGGTCTCTGGGGGTTCTCTAGGCAGGGCCCTATAGTGTCTGGTCTCTGGGGGTTCTCTAGGCAGGGCCCTATAGTGTCTGGTCTCTGGGGGTTCTCTAGGCAGGGCCCTATAGTGTCTGGTCTCTGGGGGTTCTCTGGGCAGGGCCCTATAGTGTCTGGTCTCTGGGGGTTCTCTGGGCAGGGCCCTATAGTGTCTGGTCTCTGGGGGTTCTCTAGGCAGGGCCCTACAGTGTCTGGTCTCTGGGGGTTCTCTGGGCAGGGCCCTACAGTGTCTGGTCTCTGGGGGTTCTCTGGTCAGGGGGATTTCAGACTGCCCTATAGTGTAGGTTCACACTCTATAACATACGACGAATTAGACCGTTCCTCACCCAGGAATCAGCCCAGCTCCTAATCCAGACAACAGTCTTGTCAAAACTTGACTATTGTAACTCCCTCCTTACTGGCCTACCAGCATGTGCACTTAAGCCTCTCCAGCTGATCCAAAATGCCGCAGCTCGCTTAGTCTTCAACCAGCCAAAATTCTCACATGTCTCCCCCCTGCTCCGCTCCCTCCACTGGCTCCCTGGTCGCTGCCCGCACAGAATACAAAACTCTGATGCTGGCATTCAAAGCAACCAAAGGTATGGCTCCCCCATATCTTGCAAGTATGATTGATTGAACCCTACAAACCTTCCCGCGCACTCAGATCAGCCAACGCAGGGAAGCTGGAAGTACCCTCACTAAAAACGCCGGGACAACGCTCCACACGTCCCAAACTCTTCTACCTTCTGGCTCCAAAACTGTGGAATGCACTTCCCATTGCAGTCAGAACTGCAGCATCACTCCCAATCTTCCGCCGTAGTCTGAAAACCCACCTTTTCAGACTCCATCATGGCCCATAGCACTTACCCTACCCCCTTAGATAGCATTTATGTAGACTTAGATACAGACTTATAGCATGTTATGTAGACAGCACTATAATTGCCTTGTATGTAGTCATAGCACGTCATAATACATATGTATAGCATAGTAGTATAGATATATAGTTTATATGTATAGTCTCATAATATAGATATTCCACTGTTACTTTATTGGCTTACGCATGTTTCATGATAAGTGCTTTTTATGTGATGTATTCCCATGCTTTTTTGTTCTTGCTTAATGTAAGTCGCTCTGGATTAAGAGCGTCTGCTAAATGCCTAAATTGTAAATTGTCTGGTCTCTGGGGGTTCTCTGGGCAGGGCCCTATAGACTTCAGACTGCTCACGGTACTGATCACAATGTGAACCTGACAAGAGCCACTCACCGATAAAGCCTTCCATTGGTAAGGTTTAAAAAGAAAATGTCTCATTTTGTTCCTGTGTACATACGTGTCTCATCATGTATGAGTTCTTTTTTTTAATCCCATATATCTGCTGAGGTTTGTAATGGTACCCAAGATTCTTGTTTGTAATGTTTCTGACATCAAGTGGACAGAGCTGGAACTGCAGCCGTGCTCCATTCTCCTGCTATACAGTATTCTGCCACCTGTATGGCCTTGCATGTATACGGCAATTAGTCTTCATGCTCCTGTAATTACAAGCGCATATGTTCAATCATCGTTACTGTGGCGTGTGTGCGTACACGTCGCCTTTGTTATTGGTGAAACAACAATTGGAAAATAGGAAGCCGTGCCAGGTATATTACAGGCAGGTGCAAAAACAAACAAAAAGAGACAACACAAATACGATTAGCAGACCCTTCAAACAAAGCCTTGTTTTGTGTTGGCAAGAATTTTTCTATCAACGGACAGAGACAAATCTCACACAAAAGCAACGTTGTGTGTACAGATAAATATTGTGAAAATAGCCAATGTTTTGCCTCATTCTTATTTTGACAATGTGGCCAATGTCTCACCGGTCTTTATAGTATAGTTTGTTGATTACTTTTGAAGCAGTGATGTTTTTTCTTTGCTCGACTTTCCTCGAGGTATTAAAAAAGGTCTTATAATGTGACATTTTGTCACCTGGGAGGGTCTCGACCCACATGTGTGGATATTCTGGCCCATTGTGTCTCGTGCAACCACATTAACTCAAGTGTCAGTAAGATCCATTCCACCCAGAGGATACATAAATCATATTTCAACCAAAACTAAACCATGAGGCCGCATGAGAACGGATAAACCACACTCCCCACTTGTGTGTATATCCTGCTATTCTAACAACGGACCCAGGGCAATGATATGAATTGTTAACCCATTCTGACCGGGCACCCATTTTGGTGTCGGCATCATGTTATGCTTTAGCTATTTAAAAATAGCAGATCTACAAGCTCATATCGCGCCACCGAGTGGCGCGATACGAGCTTGTAGGTCTGCTATTTTTGAAAAATCGAAGAGCGACTGACATTTTTAGAATCTGAACTCAGGTCAGAATGGGTTCATCAGGACCAGTGTGTGTCTGGCGGAAACCTCGTATGAATCTGATCTCAGGTCAGAATGGGTTAAAATTAGATATGACTCACTCTCCCGTGACGGAGGCCCACACAACAGAATGAAAGTGAAGCTGGACGTCAGACGGGCAGTTCTAACACAATATGGGCACTCAGCCGTGTGTCTTTTAGAGTGTTTTCACATGAATACTTTACAAAGGAAGGGGCTGCACTCCCTCGCAAAACAAGAGGCATTGCATTGCAAACAGAGTTCGGAAGTTTATGCGCGTACTTTGAAATTGCAATGCATTATTTGTTCTCTCTCTGTGTGTGTGTGTGTGTGTGTGTGTGTGTGTGTGTGCCACTAGCTGGTTGCAGCTCCGACCGTGCTGCAAGTGTAAGGAGTGAAAGAGCATCACATGCATGTCTAGTATGTCCTTGCTGCCAGGTCATATTACTACTTGGAAAAAGGAATATAATGCTGCTTGCACGCACACACGCACATGCATGCGCGCACAGTGGTGGAAAGTAACTACCGTATATACTATACATGTACTCAAGTAGTGTACTCAAGTAAAGCTTTGAGCTCCCCGAGGTGTGAAGACCCCCAAGGCATTGTAACCGTTCCGCTCAGTGGTCTCAGCGTACAGAAACAGCGGGGGGAAGACGCATCCATCTATTTCCAGAATGATTTACTAACACACTGTATCTGTGTTGTTCTGCTAGCTCGCCATGAGCACGCCTGCGCACGCCCAGATACTGTCGCCGCCGGACAGAAACCGCTCATCTCCATGTTTCAACTTTTTGTGTCACACAAAAGCATCACAAAGTAGCAGATCCACAAGCTCGGAATGCGTTCCGGGGTCGTCGATCAGCTCCATTTAGCTATTTTCTTATTTGAATCCTGAAATGTAACCGTTTTGGACATAGGAGGTTTCCACCCGACACAGACGATAATGCATGGCAGAGAAAACGCAGAGCCGAAACAGCAACTGAAAGAAAACAAATGACAGAAATTGATTGCACACAAACACGCGGCGTAGTGTACCACGTACACACACACACATGTGCATTCATACACATAAATGGACATCCAAACACGCACATTTATTTAAGAAACTAAAAGGCCGCCGCGTGACAATGTGACACAAGTATGACAAATGCATCACATTGAAGAGGCGGTCGAAATCACATTAAACAGCAGCAGGTTGGTATGGGATAATAAAAATAACCCATAAACTAGATCTTCTTGCTCAATAACGGAACACACGCTGTGTCTGTCCCTCAAATATACCACCCAGCACCGCAAAATAAACCCACTCACACGCGTTTCTATTGGGTTACCTTTGACTCGCTCACTGCCAAAGCCTGAAAGCAAATGGATTTCCACTCCCGGCATGATGTAGGGTATGGTTAACGTTGTTTTTTTTGGATTCCATTAAAGCCACCCCGATTCTCAGCCTTCTGTCTGTGAACAAATCATGTATCATGTAAACCTATACAGTTAGCCTTCTCGTACAGTAGATTGTGTGCATGCATCCATGCTCTTTCTAAAACAGACAGGGTGTGTAATTGACGCCCATTACCTGGACTGTCAGGTGTTAAACAAGTTGCTAGCCTTTTTTTTTTATTATTATGGATTTGAGATTTAACAACTTATTATGTTGTTGTTACACCTATTATTACAATATTTTGTGAAAGCTTACAATGCGTCCCACCGGGATGCGTTGTGAGCTCGCGGATTGGCGATTTTTTTGGTTGAAATGTTTCAAGTGTGCGATATTTTGAAATAAATAATATTTTAAGAAAATGCCCCAAATATGGTTTAAAGTGGTTAACAACGTGACATCTTCAGCTCTTCCTTCAACGTATGACACATGATGTGAAAGTGTACATTTCATTTCATAAGCAGTGAAGATCTGGAGAATGGCCGTGGCCTAGTTGAGGCCCAAGGCATTGGACCTAGTCGCCTCTCAGGCAGAAACCTCTAACTGTATCTCAATATTTTCATGTTCTTTCTCGTAAACGAATACCCTACTCTGTCTTACAGCAGCACACAAAAGTAGCAAAATAGGAATAGCTGATCTGTACAAGCTCGAAATGCATCGCACCGCCACACGTTTTGAGCTTGTAAATCGACCATTTTTGCTATGTATTTTTAATTTGAATCCTGATCAAAAGTCTCAGACATACGGTATGAGGTCTCCACCCGAAAGCGTCGGCATTCTGGGCCGTGTTAGATTTTACCGTAGTCTTTTCAAAAATATCAGATGTACTAGATGCGAGCTTGTATATCTGCTATTTTTTTTTTTTATTGGAAAATCTTGAAAGATCAGCGGCCAAATAGGCCCTATACAGATCATTTTGGTGGGCCCTTGTTGGTGCAACAGCACTGATTTAGGAGGAATTCTGTATAGAATGGGCCTCCCGGCATGGTCTTAATACCGGCAACCACACACACAAAGTGCAGAAACACTTCCCGTTGCTGCTGAGCAGAGCGTTCTGATAAATAGAAGTGAACCGAGGGTGACCTCTGCTTATTGGCTATTATCAATTCCGCCCCAGTAGGTCTGGTCCTTCCACACGCTGATGGAGTCAGCAGGGATTAATCCTCTCCCTATAGGCCTGCTCTGTTTACACTGAGAGGGAGCCATCTTCTTTCTTTCACACCCCATGTCTGTCTGTCTGTCTGTCTGTCTGTCTGTCTGTCTGTCTGTCTGTCTGTCTGTCTGTCTGTCTGTCTGCCTGCCTGCCTGTCTGCCTGTCTGTCTGCCTGTCTGTCTGTCTGTCTGTCTGCCTGCAGCGCTCATCCTCGTGGAGAAAAGAAAACACAGGAGGTGACTTTTGTGCAGACACAAAAACAAACAAATAGCAGCAGGAGGAATGGAATTAGAAATTATTAGAAATTTATTTCCAATTCTGTAGTAGTATTTAAAAATAATAATAATAATATATATATATATATATATATATGTATATATATATTCAAAGAATAGCAGATGTCCAACCTCTCATTACGCGGCACAAAGCTATTTTTTTAATAGCCAACGACGCAAACATATAAAATGACAGATGCTTTCCCGGGTTTTAATGGGTTAGATTGTGCGCGTCTGTGTGTATGTGCGTGCGTGCGTGTGTCTGTGTGTGTGTGTGTCATGTGGCGTCGTCATTGTACCATCCAATAATGGGAGTCTAGGAGGACAATTATTGGGGTTCAGCTCCCTTGACATTGGCAGCGCAAAATAGAAGAGAAAAGAAATACAATAACAATATTAATAATTGAAAGAATGGTATTAAAATGTAATACGATTGCAATTGCACAATGTGTGGTGTCTGCAGACGTTTGTGTGTGTGCATGTGTGTTCGCGCGTGTGTGACTGCACGTGTGTGTGTGTGTGCGTGTCTGTCACTGGGTTATTGGGTTTCTTCCTCAACAAAGTATATATTTTATCTCAAGAGTTAAAAAAGTGTCTTGCCCTCCTTTTGTCCTGGTCTCTCATTACAAAGACAATCATCGTGTTTTTTTTATGGTTGCTTGATCGCGTCATAATGAAGTCATTGTTCCTCTCTAAGAACTCATTAGAGAGTCTAAACAACAAATCTTATTGAGGGGAAAAATGTGGTTGAAATGAAAACAGTGGCTATGTGACTCAGCCATTTGAATGGGAAAGGCACCCTCTACTGGTCAGAGAGAAGAATAGCAGCAGTACACCGAGGATGGAGAGACATGATGAGCTTATACAACAGTGGTTTTCAAATGAGGGTCCGCGGACTAATTAGTGTCAATTTAGTGGTCCTTGACATGAAAAGGTTTGTGAACCACCGGCTCACAATTCAAAGGGCTTTATTGGCAATGTCTAAGCCTAAGCGTATGAGAGCATATGAGAACTGTCTAGATATATTATATGAGTGCATCATGAATTAAAAGCCCCCCCCCCCCAAAAAAAAAAACAACCTCCTCATTATAGCACATTCACAGATGTATTTGCACTTAAATTCCTCTGCCCGAAATTAAAAAAAAAAAGTTTTCTAAATCATGACAATTTTCTTAAAATTTTGAGGCACATTTTAACGATTTTTCAAAAATAGCAGACCTACAAGTTATTGTAGATCTGCTATTTTTCAATAGCAAAATTATAACATAATG
The DNA here is from genome assembly GCF_964188405.1 of Protomyctophum parallelum. NCBI lineage: Eukaryota > Metazoa > Chordata > Actinopteri > Myctophiformes > Myctophidae > Protomyctophum > Protomyctophum parallelum. The sequence goes on from NC_139703.1 coordinate 2,670,017, forward strand.
TATGTAACCACCAAAAGGGGTTCCTGCTCAAAATGGTTTAAAATTAGATGCTGCATCTCAGCAGGGTCTATCCCTTCAATGAAAATCTAAAATCATGACCCCCATGGTATGACCAACCCTACATGGGGGGGGGGCACCCTGGCCTTCTGCTCGGCTGGCCCCCTCCCTGCCCACCTGAGAGCACCACAGTCGGTGGATTATTTTACGAGAGCACTAAAGACCTACCTTTTTAACAAAGCATTGTTCTATAGCTACACTGCTTTTACCTTGAAAGCCTGGGTATCGAGCATAGACTGTAAAAAATATGGACAAAGCTAGATCCGTTTGGTACCAGCTGGCCATTGGCTGGCTCCGTTTTGGACCAGCTGGCCATTGGCTGCCCAGACAACGAGGCGGGACTTCCCCCCTTCTTCTCCGTTGGTTTTTATTTTCACTCGAGTGGGAGGGGAATCCCGATCATAGACTGTAACGGTAGCCACGCCCCTCAGAACATACGCAATGTTTTTTTTTCTTTATGGTCATTTTTTTAATTAATGGGACCATAATTTTCCAAAAAGAATATTATGACATTAGAAATGAGACTTTAAACTAGTGACTGGAAGAAGAAAGTATTCATGACCATGTTTATTAAGGTAATACAGTCTAGGTGAAGTTGGGCCAAAATACATGGGCCTCTATGGAGCTATGGGGCTTTTTGGGTCCAGTCCAGCGCCACAACAGGCCATTATAATGAACTACCGATTTCAAATGAGGCTTCACGAAATATCTGGCTGACTGCCCCCCTGGTATCGAGGCTACGTTGACCTCTCTCTATAGGCTGTATGTCCTCATGCTTTAATGTAGACAACAGAAAGGTCTTGTCCGAGCCCTTGCTGTTGTGGATCTTACAGTGGTTCCCAAACTTGTTTAGCTACTGTATAGAGCCTCGAACGACACATTTTTCCCCTCTCTTATATTTGACAATTTCATTTCTTTTTTTTAAATGCATTAAAAAGGTTGTAAAAGAGCTTAATTACATCGTTCACTTTACTGGCATCTGCCCCCCCCCCCCTCCCCCCAAACAAAAGAAAAATCATGTGGAGACCCCACTGTGGGTCCCGGGCCACAGGTTGAGAACCACTGATGTACATTGAACATTGTACAGGACTGGCGGTTGTGTGAGAACTGTACGTCTCTCTGCTGACCCCAACAGTGTGTTCTGGTCGATGCTACGCCTCCGCTCACATAATATATCAGACACAACCATCTATTTCCCACTTGTTAGAGGTTAATACAACTGCGTCGGATGGGGCTGAACTTTAATCTGTGCGCACGTACGTACGTATGTGTGTGTGTGTGTGTGTGTGTGTGTGTGCTCGTGTGTGCGTAGATGCGTGCGTGCGTGTGTTTCTACAGATGATAGGGGTCAGTGACACGTTATATTCCATCCATGCTGGGGAAAGGGTTCTCCGAGCTCGCAGACAAGCGTAACCAAGGTTCAACAAAATGACACTCTCATTCCCTCTCTGTCATTCTCTCTCTCCATTTGAAATGACCAGAATACTGTGAAAATACATGGACAAAGAAGCTCGCATGCGCACACACACACGCACGCACACACGCACGCACACGCACGCACACCCACACACACGCACACGCGCACGCACGCACACGCACGCACATGCACGCACATGCACACACACGCACATGCACACAAAGACTGCATGTTAAGACACATGCACAGCCAAATGCGGTGTACACATTGTAGAGTAGGAAGATTGTCCTTGTAAAATGAGATTTGTCCCACAAATATCTACTTTGACCACATGACTGCTCTATTAACCACTTAAGCGTTATATACTTCATCAACGATGCATAGCTAAAATAGCAAATCTGTACATCTGCCATTTTTGCTATATATTTTACGTAGATATTTAGCTATATCTTGCTACCCTTACCCACCTCTAACTTATTCGCCATTATTTACTACTTAAAACCTTAAAAATGGTTTAAAAAAAAAGCTGATTTACAAGCTCACAACGTGACGATGTAGATTGGCTAGTTGAACGATTTTAAAATGTTTTAAAATAGAAAATATAAGGTAAATAACGTTTAGGGATAAGGTGCAAGGGGTGCCGCAGGATAGGGACCATTATGTAAATTATTGTGACCATATAGGTCGCAGATTACTATGAAAACCTGCAAAACACTCTCTACACGCTCACTTCTGTTGTTAAGCACTTTGGAACATTGTTCAAAAAGGTGCTATATAAATAAAGTTTATTATTATTATTATTATTGCCGTCTGCATATATGATGATCACGACACTGACCTCATCAGAACCCTGGATAGCCATACATGAAGATCATCACCTAGGCCCCGCCTGGCCTCACTAATTAGCACACATTTTATGCTCGGTCCAAAAACGTCAATAACATAACAGGTCTATATATGGGCATTCCTATTTCGCTTCTCACCCTCGGGGTGTCTTACTGGTACACATATATTGTTTGACTATAAAAACAATAATTTCTCACTGTATATTATGCACACTATGCGGCCCTCACACCTGTGTGCTACGCGTGTCCCATCAATGTCCGTTGACTGTTGAGAGAGACATTCGAGACTAGTTTGGAAGCTCATATAGCTTTACCAAGTTTACAGGTATGTCAGTGCAAGCCTGAGGAAGGTCGCAAGACCCAAACGTTGCTTCCTTACAATAAATGCTCTGAACATAGCAAGTGGCGGTGTGCGGGGGAGTCCCTCCTTTCTTCTACGCCGTATGCCTCGTCATCATCGCGCCTGCTCCAAATTATACCCACCGTATTTTTGTCTTTGTTTGTCTATATGTATTAATGCATGGATGTATTTGTTGTATTGTTCTCTTTATTGTACTCTCTGTATATTTGCGTTAAGAACCTCCTCGGAAAACGAGATGATACATCTCAAGGGGTTTATCCGGTCAGTAAAGGTATCATTTTAAATATTATTTTTTTCCAGCCTTTAGTGTGTGTGTGCACAAACTTTGTCCTACTCAAACATTACATTCCCATTGACAATGATTGGGCAATTTTACATCATAGTGTAAACACAAACATTGCGTAACACAAACATTGATGACGAAGGTGAGGAAGCAAATTTTGATTGACCGGAATGAGATGATGATGTATGATGATAAGAGCGTCCCTCACTTCACACTGGTGTGATTTTATTTATTTTACAGTAAGTGCCTATGGCTTGTTTTTTGTTGTTTGTTTACACATTCTTTGCTAATATACGTTGGATTCATGATCATGTGTATATTTTCTGACATTTACTTTCTCTTTTGGGTGAAAAGGAATCTTCCCATCAAATATATAGCAGCTCCCCAGTAGTAGCTCTGAAGACTCCCTATAGGAGTCAAAGACCCCTTGTTGAAGATCCAAGGACAACATGTTACTGTAGCATAGGTATTTGTTAATACCCAGCTATGCTAACATCTCAAATAGCTAAGCACAATACAGTGTAATTGCTACAGAAAGGGGGAATAATAGTGTTTTGATGAGAAAACGTCAAGCATAGAAGAAACTATTGAAGAGATCCTTTTTTCTTTTTTACGATATTTTGGGGGGCTTTTTCAGCCTTTTATTGATATAGGTATACAGTAGTCCGATAGGTAATGGGGAGAGATGGGGGGGTGACACGCTGCAGGGATGGGGATTACCGGCCTAGGTGCCCAGACGACTATGGCAGCCGCCCGGGGCCTATTCAAACAATTCTGTCTGTATACTGTATATTCGAGGAGTCCTTGGATGTATTCAGGATGTACTTGGTAGCCATGGCAAGGAGTGGAGCGCCAGTGGGCACGCCTGGGAAAGGACCACTAGACCCGGCAATATCAATGTGGGAGTACTGCAGAGGGTTCGTAGAGTCAATCCCACACCTATCCAGACCAGAGGCCATGATGAGGAAAGCGGCCGGGGCCTGGTGTCCTCGGGGAGTCTCGGTAGACGGCTTGCTACCGCTCTGGAGAATATCCTCATACTCGGACTTCCCAATGTGGGATATGTAGTCCTCGCGCCTAATGCTGGACACTTCAAACACGTCCCCCAAAATCTCTCCCGCCTTCTGCCACTGCGCTGCGGTTTCGGCCTGCCGGGCCGGTCCGTTGTCCATGATGACGGAGTAGTTGGATCCCATGGCCCGGATTGCGTGGCCGGTCAGCGTGGCGATGGTGAACAGCTGGGGGGAGACCTCGTGCGCGGCCTTCTCCTTCATCTCGCAGAGGAGGTCCACCATCACCATGCGTCCCTCTGCGTCCGTGTTGCCCACTCGCACCCTGCGGTCCGCGCGGGACACGACCAGTTCATCTGCCACGTAGCAGTCTGGACCCACGCTGTTCCTGACCATGGCCATGGAGCCCATCACCTTCAGGTGCTTCGGCCTCAGCTCGGCCAGGATCTGGAAGAAACCGGCCACGGCGGCCGCGCCGCACTTGTCCCTGTGCATTCCGACCATGACGCCCCCGGCCTTGATGTCCGCCCCGCCGGTGTCATAGGTGATGCCCTTGCCCACCAGCATCAGAGTGTTCTGGACGGGCGCCTCTCCGACGTACAGGAGCTTGATCACCCTGGCCTGGTGTCGGGGCACGGTGTTGGCACAGCGGTTGACCGCGGCCAGACAGGGGTACTCCTTCTCCAGGACGTGCAAGTCGCTCAGCACCTCCACCTGCACGGGGCCGCCCGCGAAGAGCTCCTGGACGTACTCGGCCACGCGCGGCGCGGCCATGCGCTCGGGGTCGGAGCCGCCGATGTCGCGGTACACCAGTCGCCCGCTCTCCAGAGCGAGGGCCAGTTTCACCACCTCCTGCCCGAAGGCCTCCTGCTCCGCCCACAGGCCCAGGATGCCCACTTTGTGCGGGCTGTCCTTCCGCTTGGTCTCCCTCACCTCCAGGGGCGTGTAGAGCGCGTGCAGAGCCCCGAGGGCCGCCACCAGGGTGCTCTGGGTGTAGTTGGGGTGCGGGGGACAGACCAACAGGGGCCGATGCATACCGGCCACCATGGCCCGTCTGATGCCGCGCTCCGCGGCCTCGCCGAACCTCCTGACGTCGTCAAAGTCGCGGTCCACCGGGCCGGTGGAGGCGAACACCATCCGACCGCCGGGGAGACCGGGTACGTTCAACAACGGCGTGCTGTTCTTGAAGCCCCTGTCCAAAAGGGTGTATTTCCTCAGAGGACATGCCAGACACTCCAGCTGCTGGGGCAGGGAGTCATGGCTCTCGGTCACCAAGACAACGCCATCGAAGGTCAGGTCTTTACAGTCATTGGTCCACTGCATAGGTTGAACGTCGTCCATTATACTTGTTCTAACTTCTCATTATGTAAATGAGAAAAACGGGTTCCATCTTATATAGGCTACACATGGTGACATCATCAGAGAGTATAATAATAATGTTTCCATAGCTACCTCCTGATCAACCTCATCATCATCTGCTTTTGCGTTGGAAGACTCGATCCATCCCTCCCGAGCAATCTTCGTTCCTACTCTCACCTATGGTCATGAAGTGTGGGTCATGACCGAAAGAATAAGGTCAGAATACAAGCGGCCGAAGGTGGCTGGCATCTCCCTTAGAGATAGGGTGAGAAGTTCAGTCACACGAGAGAGACTCAGAGTAGAGTCCCTGCTTCTTTGCCTAGAAAGGAGCCAGCTGGGTGGTCCGGGCATCCGCTTAGGATGCCTCTCGGGCGTCTCCCTAGGGAGGTCCTCGAGGCATGTCCCACTGGAAGGAGACCCCGGGGCAGATCAGGGCGCAGTTGGAGGAAACACATTGACTCACTGGCCTTGGAACGTCTCGGAATCCCCCAGGAGGAAGTCACTAATGTTGCTCTGGAGAAGGAAGTCTGGAGCACTCTGGTGGAGCTGTTGCCCCCATGACCTGACTACGGATAAGCGGTTGAAGATGGATGGATGGATGGATCGACTCAATCCAGCTTCAAAACCTTAAGTTAGGTTTTAGAAGTCGTTTTCAGAATCGGCCTCAAGTCTAAATGGGTTAAATCACCTAGTCCTAGACGAACAATAATGACGTTTTTACTGTCCTCCTGAAGAAAAAGGAAAGAACAAAAATGGAAGCCATTCTCACGATAATAAAAATCTAAACATTTTTGTAAAAAAAAATCTGCCTACATGTTTTACAAGGTTTTTTTTTATTTCTTTCATTGTAAATCATTTTGTGCTGCGAATTCCTGTGTGAAATTCACAAAGTCATATTGTCCAGTCATCCCTCCTACATTAAAATATGATTATTAGTTTTTCCCCATGTCTGCCTCTTTACTTGTGTAAACATGAACCTGAATATGAATATATCGTTATCTTCTCTAGAGTTATGACAAAGTGCAACAGACCAGGAAATAATTTCTCTATTACCATCCGATCGGATAGGCCCTCGAATAGCCTGAAGAGATATGGAACGCTCTGCCAAATAAAAACAGGCCTTTCAAATTGCGGTTTGAGTTTCCAGCGTTGGGTTTGAAGGCAGCCAAGGTGGACAGCTGTAGTATATCAGCCTCTCTGCGTTCATGTGACACAGGGGGATAAGGGAGGGCAAGGAGACACTGGTGACTGGGGCTTCCATTACCTGCATAAGTGACTTCGGAACCTTTCATGTTACATGATCTCTTTGGGACTCTTACTGGACTACCAGTAAGAGAGATATGGCCCAATCTTTATCTTGCTTTTTTTTTACGTAACCAGGAAACATGACCAAAGAAGAAATGTTCTCTCATTTCTAAGCAGAGTTAGTCGGACTTTGTGTGTTTGTATATGCATGACTTGCATGTACAGTATGTGTGTGTAGGCCTACCGGTATGTATCTATTCTATAGGTATGTACATGTATGAGTATAAAATAAACAGCTGCAACTGATTGCGATACATACAAACTAATTTAACTAATTTAAACGAGAGGGAGAGAGACAGCATCATCCTCAATTAGCAATATTTGGCGCCTATACTTTACAGAAATATTTGAGATAAAACAGGTGAAAATGCAATTAGACTCATGATATACGGTATATATTTTTTAATGGATTGTGAGTTGTGACATTAAAAAAAGTTCTTGTATTTTTTCTTAATTTTTTGTTTTGTCTTCTGAGCTCAATCTGCACCCAAAAAACCTGAACCTGCACGCACGCACACACACACGCACACACACGGTTGTATTCCTTACCTTCCACACAAGAGGGTCTGGCTCGGGTGGTCCCGGCAACTTGACCAGGGAAACAGGAACACTTGACGGTTTGGGAGCGTTCCTCAATCTTGTTCTTATTGCAGCAGCGATGAATGGCCACCACCTCACATGTCCCCTGCTTGACCTGGTATGAGACTGAGACACACACACACACACACACACGCACACGCGCACACACACACACACACACACACACACACACACACACACACACACACACACACACACACACACACACACACACACACACACACACACACACACACACATTTGTCTTATACAAGTTAAAATATAAAAGTACTTAAGCTTATCGTCGGGGGGGACCAAGGCGTTGCGTGCAATGTGGGAAGTCGGTCGGATTTCCACAAATGAACCCCCCCTAAGGCTGCTCAATATGGTGAAATAAGACGGGCATCATAGACTGAGAGATTATATTTGGGAATGCCTGACACGGAACTCCATATATGGGCATAAAAGGGACACAGACAGAGAGATGGTTACAACGGGCATTGTGTAACCGGGTGGGGCTGCATTTTCAGCTCGCATCGTTCCTGCGTAGGCTGTTTCACTGGTCCAGTTCACTGGTCCAGTCAGTCCCTCTATAGTAGGCTGTTTCCCCCAACGTTCACTGGTCCAGTCAGTCCCTCTATAATAGGCTGTTTCCCCCAACGTTCACTGGTCCAGTCAGTCCCTCTATAGTAGGCTGTTTCCCCCAACGTTCACTGGTCCAGTCAGTCCCTCTATAGTAGGCTGTTTCCCCCAACGTTCACTGGTCCAGTCAGTCCCTCTATAGTAGGCTGTTTCCCCCAACGTTCACTGGACCAGTCAGTCCCTCTATAGTAGGCTGTTTCCCCCAACGTTCACTGGACCAGTTAGTCCCTCTATAGTAGGCTGTTTCCCCCAACGTTCACTGGACCAGTTAGTCCCTCTATAGTAGGCTGTTTCCCCCAACGTTCACTGGACCAGTTAGTCCCTCTATAGTAGGCTGTTTCCACCAACGTTCACTGGACCAGTTAGTCCCTCTATAGTAGGCTGTTTCCCCCAACGTTCACTGGTCCAGTCAGTCCCTCTATAGTAGGCTGTTTCCCCCAACCACCGATGATGGATATCTTTGATGGTGGTCTTTTCAGTGGTTTATGATAGATTGTGCTCTTTGTCAACATATAAATGGTTCTAGGTTGCCGAGCAACGGATACAACCCAAAGTGAACCCGGCAACGAGTCTATCTGTTTAAACAATGAATGACCAAATGCTATTGAATCATTCACTATTGTACAGACAGCACAAATTGCAGTAGAGTTATAGAGTGCAAATGTTGCTCAATGCAGTGCATTCATTAACAATATATAACCCTGCTCTCGGATTTAAAACCCACCGTCTGTCACTATGTTGACTTAAATCCCACAAGCTGTAAAAGAAAACAATGAGCTGGTTATTTCTCAGATTTGACTTAGCTCATAGTTCAACTTCTTAGTCATAATAAAATGTATGTATTCCAAGGAGAAATCATCCATATTTTATGAGGGCTTACGGGAGAGCTTGTACAGCTTGGTGCGTAGCAATGTGTCGACATACACTTTATTGAATGGAACTTAAACAACTCGTTTACATATTATGCCCGGGGAGAACGGTTTGAGTTGGCGTGTGCGCGTGTGTGTGCGCGTGTGTGTGTGTACGGTGCTACCGAGAGTCACGTGCCTTCCATCAGTATAATTGCTAATCAAACAATGCCTCAAACAAACAAATGACTCATAATCTCCCTTGATTATCTCCACACTTCCCAAGGGGCTCATGTCTGGTTAATTAGAACATTGCGCTGATGGTAAACGCTGAGTGTTGAACAACAGTCTCCTTCTGACATACAGAGGTAACTTAACCCATTCTGACCTGAGATCAGATTCTAAAAATGTCTATTACATCCTGACAGTTTCATTATTAACCCATTCTGACCTGAGATCAGATTCTAAAAGTGTCTTCGATTTTTCAAAAATAGCAGACCTACAAGCTCGTATCGCGCCACTCGGTGGCGCGATATGAGCTTGTAGATCTGCTATTTTTCAATAGATAAAGCATAACATGATGCCAACACCAAAATGGGTGCCCGGTCAGAATGGGTTAAAGGCAGTGCTGTTGTAGCTACACTTTAATTATCCTGGGAATTAATTAAACTCTTTAGACTTATAGAGTGTACAAATGTAGAGTGTACAAAAGATGCATGTGCAGATGTGCTACATGTAATGCTTTTGTGCGACGCTGTAGTATGATTAAGTAGGACAGTGGTTCTTGGTCCGGGGGACCAACAGGGGTCCTTGAGTGGGTTCCAGGTGGTCCCCAGCTAAATGATGGAGAGTTGGTAAACAAATGGACCCTTATAGATCTTTAACCCATTCTGACCTGAGATCAGATTCATACGAGGTTTCCACTGGACACACGCATGGTCTGACGAACCCATTCTGACCAAAGATCAGATTCTAAAAATGTCAGTCGCTCTTCGATTTTTCAAAAATAGCAGACCTACAAGCTCGTATCGCGCCACTCGGTGGCGCGATATGAGCTTGTAGATCTGCTATTTTTAAATAGCTAAAGCATAACATGATGCCGACACCAAAATGGGTGCCCGGTCAGAATGGGTTAACTCTGGAGACCTGTAAGGGCCCATTTGGTTTCATTTAAGAATTATTGTTAAACATCTGCATTACTTAGTAAATTTACAAGATGTCTATACAATTGAGAATGTAGAAGAAATTGTTATTTTGATCGAAGTTTGCCCATTCTCTCGATATATGGTACCACATCAATACAACATGGAATTGTGGACAAAAGTCCTATCCCAATCTTGGGTCTGGGAGGCAAAAAAGAATCTCATCAAATGGTGGTCCGTGCCTCAAATGCTGAATAAAAAAAATGGAGCTCGATTATGAACAGGGTTGAAAAACACTGAAGTAGGACATTAATTCACGGAGACGGAGATGAAGAGGTTTCTGCACGACAACAGCGACTGGGCTTTCTGAACCCTGCAGACGAGCAGCAGCGTGTTCTCTCCAAACCTCGTTATGTGCGCACTTGAAAGCCGACTGTGTCAAATTCTTAAGCAAAGCTCGCCCTCCCGGTGACATTAACACCTAAATCCTGTTTTTTTTACAAGCGAGGAGGAAATCCTTGGTTATACTGTACCGCGAGCGCAAGGATTTCATTTCATCCGACGTGACTCTGTCGAAAGTCCCGAACTTTTCATGCTCGGCTTTGCAGACAAGACACAGAATGAGAGCACGTGTGCACAGTGCCGAGACGCACACGCGGACACGCAAACGGTTTAACCCATTCTGACCTGAGATCAGATTCATACGAGGTTTCCACGGGGGACATACTGGTCTGATGAACCCATTCTGACCTGAGATCAGATTCTAAAAATGTCAGTCGTTCTTCGATTTTTTTCAAAAATAGCAGACCTACAAGCTCGTAGCGCGCCACTCGGTGGCGCGCTATGAGCTTGTAGATCTGCTATTTTTCATTAGGTAAAGCATAACATGATGCCAACACCAAAATGGGTGCCCGGTCAGGTACTTTTACTTTACTAGAGTATTTCCAATTTTCAATACTTTCCAATTTTCTACTTTCAAGTCTACTCCGCTACATCTCAGAGACAAATATTGTACTTTTTATTCCACTACAATTATTTGAAAACTTAAGTTACTTCGTGGATTTGGATGATTATTACAAAACATACTGTAGGTTAACCACACCCTATTTAAACTTTGGCTATGTGAAAATAGACGATCTACTCGCAATGCATGTCGCTTGTAGATCTGTCTCTTTCAAAACATTTGATTATATACATTCTAAACCTTTCTGCATAATGAATACTTTGTACTTTTGGTACATTTTGCTACAAATACTTTTGTACTTTGACTAAATTAAAATTTGAATTCCGGATATGTACTCGTAATAACAAGGGTACTGATACTTTTACTTAACCCATTCTGAACGGGCACCCATTTTGGTGTTAGCATCATGTTATGCTTTAGCTATTTAAAAATAGCAGATCTACAAGCTCATATCGCGCCACCGAGTGGCGCGATATGAGCTTGTAGGTCTGCTATTTTTGAAAAATCGAAGAGCGACTGACATTTTTTTAATCTGATCTCAGGTCAGAATGGGTTCGTCAGACCAGCGTGTGTCCGGCGGAAACCTCGTATGAATCTGATCTCAGGTCAGAATGGGTTAAGATATAAAAAGATGTGAGTACTTTTTCCACCACAACCCGACCCCCCGCCGTGCACGCGTGCGCACACGCGCACGCTCACGCTCACGCTCACGCACACGCACACGCACACGCACACGCACACGCACACGCACACGCACACGCACACGCACACGCACACACACACACACACACACACACACACACACACACACACACACACACACACACACACACACACACACACACACACACACACACACACCCTTTGTTGGGGCCGTGCCTCCTCTCATCCTTTCTGGTTTAAAGTTTGTTTGTTCTCTCCTCCCTCAAAGCTCCATCAATGATCCCTGGCTGTCTGTCATCATCCCTCCTCTTTCATTTCCCTCACTCGTCTGGCTCTGCCTCTCTCCCGAGGCCACTGGATCCGCTGGATTACCCCCCCCCCCCCCCCCCCCCCCCCCCCCCCCCCCCCACACACACACACACACAAGAATAAAAAACAATAGAACTCTATGATCCTCCAGCCATTATTTCCCGTTGGACTGGATAGTTGCGTGGCCAGCAACTTAGCGATAGTAGATGAAGAACGGAGTCATTGTGAAATAAACTGGAGGCATCGATGCGGTTCAAAACCAGGTCAGCTCATCACAAGGATCAGGATACACAACCTCACCATCTGTGTGCTGGACCCAAAGTTAACGCTGTTGTGACAATAATGTTTCCACCAGGGGGAAAAAAAGAAAGAAAGTGTGTGTGTGTGTGTGTGTGTGTGCGTGTGTGTGTGTGTGCATGTGCGTGTGTGTGTGTTTGTGTGTGTGTGTGTGTGTGTGTGTGCGTGTGCGCATGCGATTGCAGTAATGCTCAAGCAAAGAGCTAAGGCAATCTCTAAGTTATGTTGTTACCTGCGGACTGCGGGGATTGGTGATATTTGCCACATACAACGGAGACGATGCTTCCTGTATCCGTGGTCTGTTTCCTGAAGCGCTTGTTACTTGCGCAAGCAGAGCGCGCAAGTAATATTTTCGCCCGGTCTCCTTCGTCGTGACAGCTGTTCCGCCATTCGAGGCTTACGCAGAAAAACATCAAATCTGTGCCTGTGTTGCTGGACCAATGATGACGAAATGACCATATTTCTTACGTCATCATTTAGAGCTAGTCATACGTATACTATATACATAATCAGTAAAAAATAAAATAGCAAATTGTGCCTGATCTGCTGGGACCAGAGTACGTGGTGTGTATGTGTATGACTAGCTCTAAATGATGACGTAAGAAATATGGTCATTTCGTCATCATTGGTCCAGCAACACAGGCACAGATTTGATGTTTTTCTGCGTAAGCCTCAAATGGCGGAACAGCTGTCACGGTTTTTGGCGCAAAGTAACCACAGTATACCGCTAATCAACTTACAACTACACACTTTATACAGTATAGAGTATAGAGTATATATGTATACGTATTATAGTATATGCCTATATACTATATATATACTATATATATTTCTTACGTCATCATTTAGAGCTAGTCATACGTATACTATATACATAATCAGTAAAAAATAAAATAGCAAATTGTGCCTGATCTGCTGGGACCAGAGTACGTGGTGTGTATGTGTATGACTAGCTCTTAATGATGACGTAATAAATATGGTCATTTGTGGTCATTTGGTCCAGCAACACAGGCACAGATTTGATGTTTTTCTGCGTAAGCCTCAAATGGCGGAACAGCTGTCACGGTTTTTGGCGCAAAGTAACCACAGTATACCGCTAATCAACTTACAACTACACACTTTATACAGTATAGAGTATAGAGTATATATGTATACGTATATAGTATATGCCTATATACTATATATATACTATATATATTTCTTATGTCATCATTTAGAGCTAGTCATACGTATACTATATACATAATCAGTAAAAAATAAAATAGCAAATTGTGCCTGATCTGCTGGGACCAGAGTACGTGGTGTGTATGTGTATGACTAGCTCTAAATGATGACGTAAGAAATATGGTCATTTCGTCATCATTGGTCCAGCAACACAGGCACAGATTTGATGTTTTTCTGCGTAAGCCTCAAATGGGGGAACAGCTGTCACGGTTTTTGGCGCAAAGTAACCACAGTATACCGCTAATCAACTTACAACTACACACTTTATACAGTATAGAGTATAGAGTATATATGTATACGTATATAGTATATGCCTATATACTATATATATACTATATATATTTCTTACGTCATCATTTAGAGCTAGTCATACGTATACTATATACATAATCAGTAAAAAATAAAATAGCTAATTGTGCCTGATCTGCTGGGACCAGAGACATTTCAAATGTTCCTTCACAGAGATATTGAGATTCCACCGTTTACAGAAAAATTATACTGTATAACATATTTTAATTCAGTTTATATACCTTTTTTTCAACACATATAAATGATTTATTTGTCTCTGAAAAACTAAAAAGGGATCCAGAATATATCTACAACGATAAAACAGTATTTCTTATATAGATAGAAACTTGAATCATACTTAATAATACTAGATGTTTATATGTATAAAGTAGGTAGCAAATAGTTACATCTAAACATTAATCATTTCAAACGTTCCTTCACAGAGATACTGAGATTTGACAATTTACAGCGGTCGAAAGGACTTGCGCCCTCTGCTTGCGCACTAGTTGGCCATTTATGGCCTACTAGTGTGCAACAAGCAAGTATGCACTCGACAGAGTGCAGTTCTAGTTGAGTTTATTATGAGTTTATAATATCAAATATTACGAGCTGGGGTGTCCGCGGCCAAATACCATTTTGGGGGAGCTCGACATATTCCGAAAAATGCACATACGTAAAGTGCACAAAGACCCACACACCGCCTGCACTTCAATATGAACACTTTATTATAGGCAACGTTTCAGTCAAACACCTTCTTCAGGCATCTGCTGAATAACAGGTAGGGATAGATAGGGGTCCTTGACATGAATAACCCATTCTGACCTGAGATCAGATTCATACGAGGTTTCCGCCGGACACACACTGGTCTGATGAACCCATTCTGACCTGAGATCAGATTCTAAAAATGTCAGTCGCTCTTCGATTTTTCAAAAATAGCAGACCTACAAGCTCGTATCGCGCCACTCGGTGGCGCGATATGAGCTTGTAGATCTGCTATTTTTAAATAGCTAAAGCATAACATGATGCCGACACCAAAATGGGTGCCCGTTCAGAATGGGATAACAGGTAGGGATATAGATAGGGGTCCTTGACATGAAACAGTTTGATCACCACAGATATAGCAACATACTGTATGTTTTTCAGAAAACCCGTTAGGATTTAGAAGACATTCTTCGGCTTAATGAGGTAAAGAAGTGCTATAGCCTGCAGTGTTAATTTAACAGCAGTTAAATGAAAGTGGATTGGGTGGATTAAATGGATTGTACTGTTTCACACACAGGACATTCCAGTCTGAAAGCTCTGACAGCAAAGGCTTTGTTACCTTTACTTTATAAGCCGAGTCTCTGCATGGCACAGCCAGGAGATGCCTGCCAGAGGAGCCCTTTTTTCTTTTTGAACAGAATGTGAAATGAAAATTAAAGCCAGGGTATACTGAGGCCAGAGGTGCCCTGCACTGCCCAGGCTCCAGCCAAGCTCGGAATGAGTTCAAGTCCATTTTTAAAACTAACAAGCGAGCGGTATTGAGCAACTAAATGGAGGCGACGTGTCGTGGACTTTACCAAAAACTAATCTTATACAGAATGATCAACATGGATTATCTGAAGGAATGTCCTCGCAGGAGGAAGAATAAAATGGACACCCTGAGAGTTGAATTAATTTTACTGTGTATGTATGCAATTAATCAAGAGTCAAGACCAGTGGTTCCCTAAACGATTTAGCTCGAGAGCCAAAAGAGACATTGTATGTCTCCCTGGGCCCTGAGCCATGTTAACAAACTATATTTTTTGTCAGTGATTCTCCTCACTATTTATCCCACGATTTTGCAACCCATTTTTTCACCCAGTGTCAATTATCTAATGTAATCCTGGGCGCTACACTTCCTCTGCCAACCTGGGGGGGCTGACCTCATGCTTCCGTCTATGCATGAGGAGTCCAAGCTGCTTCTTTTCACCTGACAGGGGAGTTTCCCCGGCCGGACGTAGCGAGTGGAAGGAACACGTTATTCCGACCAGTTCCTTTCCCCTCCATCAGGCGCACCAGCTGGCCAGGGGGAGGTAGTTTAGAGGCCAGTCAGTGACAGTGATTCTCAATCTCAACCACTGGTGGCCGTGAGTGTGAGGATATTGCATGTTAGCATCCAAATAATTGGGAAAACACTAAGATTTTAATGATAATATAACATTAATAACTCCAGGTGTCGGGGCCAGTGCAAGACGTTCTTTAAAAAACTCTCCCAAAAGCTACCGGATGTGATCAGTTTGAACCGGAAGTGAAAGTCGGACCTATCATAATACTGACCTACAGTAGGACTAGCTTGGCCCCACGATTTCTTTAAAAATAAATCATAACTAAGTAAATCTAAGCTCGAATCAAGCGAATATCGCATTTTTTGCAGATTATGAGCCATAATGCATATAAAGACGGCTTGTGCGCGTGCACAGGCGTGCAGGCGTGCAGCCGTGCACATGGGATTTTTGTTTTTACGTGATTGCGGCCTGGCGCTAGCTAAAAATGCTACAACATGCTAAATTTGATGCGAATCAAGTGTCTATTAACGTGGATTAAACAAAACTGGCCTTTACTCGCACGCTCTGGCATGCTGGACAGAGTAAAGGTAAGCTCGTCTTTACGGTTATGGAACCTATACTGAATATGAAACAAATAATATTAGTTACAACAAATAGCGGTCAATGGGTGCATCCACAATGCCGTACACAGGGAAGACATATTTGAATATTATAACCAGAGTGGTAAAATAATAACGTCATGTCGGCCACTCCGGGCCTTCCATCAGGTGATGGAAGGCCTATGAAATCCTATGAAAATTCATAGGATTAAGAACAGTGGTTCTCAAAAATAGCAGATATACAAGCTCACGTGACACACGATGTTTGAAAGATCTTGAATACTTTTTATTTATTTTCTTCATTCAAACATTTTAGATGGATTAGATTAGGGGTCCTTGTTGGCACGACAAAGTTTGAGATCTACTGATTCTACTGGCATTTGTATAGAATCGGCCTCAGGGTCAAGTGGTCACTCAACCTCCTCCATCGGTATACACGTAATAACATTGTGTCTTAATGTCTCAGTGTTGCGTTTAAGCCCTCTTGTTCAAGGCCTTGTGGTGCATTTTTTTTATGGCTATAGGAGTGCACTAAAGCCTAGCAGAGAACTGGATGAAAAGGCTTGTCAAGCATGTCATGCTTGGGTTACAGCAGCGGGCGGAGCAGAGGTGAGGGGAAGGGGGGCTGAGAGGGGGAAGCGTGCACCACCTTATTGGACCAGTGGTTCTCAGCCTTTTCAGGCTGTGACCCCCAAGAATAATCATATTTGAACTGGGGGAAACTGCGCCTGAAACGGTTGAGAAATGACAGTTACAGTGTGGGGGTCCCCGGGGGGGTCCCGGACCCACATAGCTGTCTATAAGAGTGGTTGCACCACTGGGCACGGTGGCACAGTTGGTAGTGCTGTCGCCTCACAGCTAGAAGGTCCTGGGTTCGATTCCCGCTCGGGGCGCTGTGGGTGCTGGCGGCGTGTTTCCTCCTCCACGTCATCAGTGCCCATACCCGAAGGCGGGGTTGGCGAAAGGGCCTTTCTGTGTGGAGTTTGCATGTTCTCCCCGTGTCCCCTAGGGTAGATACCCTCACAAAAACATGCAGTAATCCTGGTCTCTAAACTGCCTCCCCCTGGCCAGCCGGGGCGCCTGATGGAGGGGAAAGGAACTGGTTGGAATAACGTGTTCCTTCCACGCGCTACGTCCAACCAGGGAAACTCCCCCCTGTCAGGTGTAAAGGAGCAACTTGGACACTCAAGCATGAAGGAAGCATGAGTTAAGTCTGTTGCTCTCCCCAGGTTGGCGGAGGATGTGTAGAGCCCAGGATCACATTAGATGATTGACACAGGGGTGAAAAATGGGTTACAAAATTGTGGGATAAAAAATATATAAAAAAAAAAAAAAAAAGAGTGGTTGCACCACTCAAAAAAATACCTAAAGACACCTATACACGTCCAAGGCACCACGTGGTTTTGATTCATGTATACACATCATTAGCATAATTAGTGTTAAGAATCCTTAAATTGTCACTTCACTGTCCTCTGAACCCCCCCATGTGGGGACTCCCCTGGGGGTCCACGACCCACAGGTTCAGAACCACTGCCATAGACTGACGAGTTAGCCAGGCGATTGATGTACTCTGACAGACACAGGCGAGCAGGAGCGCTGTGCAATTTATCATAAAAGCCATGTCTTTCCTGCTGTCAATAAGCGAGGGGCACAGCGTCAGCTGCCGTTGAAGGGGACATGTGGCATCTCTCTACATGCGGGGGTGGGATGGGGGGGCAGCATGGACTCTACGGGGGGGGCAATTTCAATACGAAGAAGCTAATGAGCATTTGAAGAAGGAGGTCATTTAAGATGATGGTTGAGATTGCCTGGCGAATGGAAAACGTGAGGTTGCAATGATGAGGGGCATGTAGGGAAATGGCGCAATGTGTACTGAAATGTCTTCCGATTTAACTGTGTCTATAAAGTAAGTATAGTTACTTTCCAACCTTGCTTCACGCCCACTAGCGTTGTCTTGCAGCTATAGAAACATGCCTGTGCTCGCACACAACAGTAGTGCATGCAGAGACACACACACACACACACACACACACACACACACACACACACACACACACACACACACACACACACACGCTTATGTATTTACATGCATGGCAAGCTTACAAACGTAAGATAGAATTATTTAAATCCCCTCAAAAGAAGATGAGGTTTGTGATGCCCTGTGCTAATGTAAATACAGACATAGTGGGAGCTCAGCAATATGGTAATAGGAGCACTTTACAGCCCTATACAACATAAATGATGAATATCTTTAGGAATTGTGTTAGCGATATGTAATATGAATTGATGCTTTCACCGCAGCCATAGCTGCATGTTAACCCATTCTGAACTGAGGTCGAATCTACAAAATGTCTTCTAAATTATTTTTCTGCTCCATCAGTGGTGCTCAAACTTTTATGTGAACCCCATCTCAAAATATTTTGTTTGAAGGACCGACAGAAGCAAAGATTTGAGATATAAATTTTTGCTTGCAATATATATATATATATTTATTTTTTTTGACACAAAGAAATAATGGTTAAAGTGGTTCAAATCTAAAAGAACACGGTTTGAATGTGTTAAAATAGCCCTGAATGTCATTACACATTTCAGCTACGGCCAAATTGGATTCAGAATATTCAAATTCAGAAATAGCCAAAATATCATTAGCACACTGGCATAATTCTCATGGATCATTAGAAAGAAAGAAAGAAAGAAAGAAAGAAAGAAAGAAAGAAAGAAAGAAAGAAAGAAAGAAAGAAAGAAAGAAAGAAAGAAAGAAAGAAAGAAAGAAAGAAAGAAAGAAAGAAAGAAATGCATACAATTCTGCGGTGAGGAAGTGAGATGAGAGGTACAGGAGAGACACGGGAAGATTCATAGAATGGCAGCAAGTATCAATCACTGCATGGTTTCATCTGCGGATGCGGGTTCTTGGAAACGCCCCCCAGCCACTGCGTTTTACTTAGGTTAGGTTTAGGTATAGTTTACTGAGGTTAGGTTTAGGTATAGTTTACTGAGGTTAGGTTTAGGTATAGTTTACTGAGGTTAGGTTTAGGTATAATTTACTGAGGTTAGGTTTAGGTATAGTTTTTACTGAGGTTAAGGTTAGGGTTAGGTTTAGGTATAGTTTTACTGAGGTTAAGGTTAGGGTTAGGGGTTAGGTTTAGGTATAGTTTTACTGAGGTTAAGGTTAGGGTTAGGTTTAGGTTTAGGTATAGTTTTTACTGAGGTGAAGGTTAGGGTTAGGGGTTAGGTTTAGGTATAGTTTTACTGAGGTTAAGGTTAAGGTATAGTTTTTACTGAGGTTAAGGTTAGGGTTAGGTTTAGTTACAGTTTTTACTGAGGTTAAGGTTAGGGTTAGGTTTAGGTGTAGTGTAGGCTGTCAATCACAGCGACTGGCCAGTCACAGCGCACCATTTACTCAAACCTGCAGATTAAACCATGGTAGCATCAATCACACCTGGAGCAGGGACTCTGTGACTGACTGAGACTACATTCTGACATCACACCTGGAGCAGGGACTCTGTGACTGACTGAGACTACATTCTGACATCACACCTGGAGCAGGGACTCTGTTACTGACTGAGACTACATTACACCTGGAGCAGGGACTCTGTTACTGACTGAGACTACATTACACCTGGAGCAGGGACTCTGTTACTGACTGAGACTACATCACACCTGGAGCAGGGACTCTGTTACTGACTGAGACTACATCACACCTGGAGCAGGGACTCTGTTACTGACTGAGACTACATCACACCTGGAGCAGGGACTCTGTTACTGACTGAGACTACATCACACCTGGAGCAGGGACTCTGTTACTGACTGAGACTACATTCTGACATCACTGCAGCAGTTATGAGCAGCTACCACTAAGACAATAACAAAGTATATAAAATAAAATAAACTTCATTGTGTTTTGTTAACTAGGCTAGCCATCCATATAGGCTATACATCCAACAATCTACAACCATCTGATATTGTTTTGAGAATTTTCCAGGAAAAAAGAACAGAAGACCTACTATGTTGTTCAACTCACAAGCACCAGTCATTTGTTACTAACATAGAGTTACTGTTTTCCTGGTGAGTTACTGCAAAATGAAAAATTTGTCTTTTGCATTTTTTGACCTCTAGAGCCACCATGTGGCGGCATGCGGTTACAGCACTGCATTAATCAAAACTAACCATTGGCCCACCCTGGAAATAACAGAACACACATTTTGCACACAACAGAGAGAAATGAATATAGAAATCATGACATTTCGCCAATTATCCCCCCCCCGCCTAGAACAGCTGTTGTGTCGTGACATTTTTCACAGGCAAGCGGAAACCTAATCTTACACCAATTAGTGGAAATCCTCTAATGAAACGCTGCAATCAGTTTAGGGAAAAAGTCAGCTCGCGTCTCAAAAGTGTGTTAAATTGGGGGGGATTAGGGAGGAAGTTGTTTTTTTTGTTGGACTCGCGCTGACCTTCACAACAGGCCGGGACTGCAATTAGCGTCTCTCCCGCCCATAAGCGGCACGGTGGCCCCCGCAGCCTGCTGTCTCCTCTCCGTCAAAAGGAAACTAACACCATCACTCACCACAGAGACTCTGGGACGCCCGTGGCATTTCTGTGGCACATAAAAGGTCACCTTGCGTCAGGAGGCAAAGTGCGGTCGGGGTGGGGGGGGGAAGAGAAGAGGTGCTGCGGAAACCCAGAAATAATTAAGGAAATTGTCATAATTAAGTGTGAGAAGCAGATGACGTGGTGGTGGTGGTGGTGGTGGTGGGGACAGGCGTGCAGGGTACACCGGCTCGTGGCATGTGACTCAGCACAGCTGTCCTTATAGGCAGCCACAGTTAGATATGAATATGAATGAGTGAATTATTTTGAATTTAGTGTCATAATGCCACCTCGTGGTCCATCCCTCCTGGGATTACACGACACTCTTTTCAGGAGCACAAGAACGCTCTCCCCCACAACACGGTCCTCGCTCAGCCCTGGGCCAAACCGGGCCATCCTGGCTGGAACGGTCGCCACCAGGTAATCCTAAACATTCTCCATTGTTCTGTAAAGCACTTTGAGCTGCATTTCATGTCATGAAAGGTGCTATACAAATAAAGTTTTATTATTATTATTATTATTATTATTATTATTATTATTATTATTATAACCTCAGTAAAACTATACCTAAACCTAAGCTTATTCCTAAACATAACCTCAGTAAAACTATGCCTAAACCTAAACTTATTCCTAAACGTAACCTCAGTAAAACTATACCTAAACCTAAGCTTATTCCTAAACGTAACCTCAGTAAAACTATGCCTAAACCTAAGCTTATTCCTAAACATAACCTCAGTAAAACTATGCCTAAACCTAAGCTTATTCCTAAACGTAACCTCAGTAAAACTATACCTAAACCTAAACGTATTCCTAAATGTAACCTCAGTAAAACTATACCTAAACCTAAGCTTATTCCTAAACGTAACCTCAGTAAACCTATACCTAAACCTAAACTTATTCCTAAACGTAACCTCAGTAAAACTATGCCTAAACCTAAGCTTATTCCTAAACATAACCTCAGTAAAACTATGCCTAAACCTAAACTTATTCCTAAACATAACCTCAGTAAAACTATACCTAAACCTAAGCTTATTCCTAAACGTAACCTCAGTAAACCTATACCTAAACCTAAACTTATTCCTAAACGTAACCTCAGTAAAACTATGCCTAAACCTAAGCTTATTCCTAAACATAACCTCAGTAAAACTATACCTAAACCTAACCTTCTTCCTAAATGTATCCTCAGTAAGACTATGCCTAAACTTAAACGTATTCCTAAATGTAACCTCAGTAAAACTATGCGTAAACCTAACCTTAGTGTATTTTCAGACATAGAAAAAATATCCAACAGTACATGTTTCTTTCTGCCTTCTTTCCTCTTTTGCCTGGGAGTGGTCACGCTGTCGCTGACTTTACTGACTGCAAATTAAAGATAGAAATTCAATTTAGCTGGTGCGTCCCCAATTAAGACTCTGGTGGATATGACTTTACCTTCATTTTAATTCAAGCAGGGTAGCCTACAGCTCCTGGCAGACTTGTGGGAGGCACTGCGGAGCTTAACACATCACAATAAAGACATGGCCTATTATAGCTATGACGTTCTTAGCCTACCCCAGTAGTATAAATGGACTAACATACACAAGGGCCCTGCCCTATTTTTCTTTTTCATAGTAACCCCCCCCCCCCCCCCCCCCCCCCTCCTCTGAGAACAATGGCAACCGTCCGCTCCATTCTTTCCGGATGTCTCTGAATCAGATCACCCCCCCCCCCCCCCGATTCCCGAAACAGATCTGATCACTCCGGCTCCGATATCCGTGTTTTGACAGCTGGTGACAGTTGAAGTGCCATTCGCTGTACAACCTTCATCATTCATCAAACCCCCCCCCCCCCCCCCCCTAAATGAAAGAAAGATTTGAGATTGCTGTCATGTTGAGGGACTGGACAAATTGTCCCCTGTCGGAGACCACCCACACACACACCCCCACGACCCACCCCTACCACCCCGCGATGGGGACAGGTCAGGTAATAATGACAGGCTCCGAAACATGTGTTGTATCTCGGGCAGTGACAGTGTAATTAACCTCCTGTGCCATGGAGGGGTGGGTGGTGGGCGGGGGGGGGGGCCCGGAGCGAGCCCTTCTGTACCTGTCTGTCCTCGATGGTTACGGCTGCCAGCGGACACCGGGTCAACGCACAGCATCAGTATCGCCACGGCAACCACCAAGGCCACCTGCAGGGGCCGGGCTGACCACACCCACAGCTTCATCCTGGGCGAGAGAGAGAGAGAGAGAGAGAGAGAGAGTGAGAGACAGAAGAAGAGCGTCAATGTCGGACAGAAACCTCTTATCTCCATATTTTAACTTTTTGTGTGTGTTTTCTTTTTTCTTCTCATGAAGTAACGCCCAACTTGATCATATCGTCGCTGTCCGGCAGAAACCAGCTAACTCCATTTTCTGTTGAACACCCGATTGTGAACACCGTAATGTGGGTTTGTTAATGAAATGTATTCAAAAGCGCTTCGGGCATAACCTCCTAACTCCACTTCAGCTGGATGTTTTATTTTATTTTTATTATTTATTTATTTTTAATTTCCTGAAAGATGAACATTTTGGAGTTAGGTGCCGACAACAGAAATATGCTACAGCATCACACTATAAAGTATAAAAAATAGCAGTTCCACAAGTGCTGCTATTTTTTTATTTGGATCCTGAAAATAAACAGTTTTTGCTGTGTGGGCAAGGCATACCAACCCGGGTAGGGCGGTGACAGTTAATCTAACTAATCAATTTAATCTACTCAAAAAATGTATCATTTCATTGTCAAAGTATTTGTTATCTACGTGCAGTGACAATAAATTGAATCTAATCTAATCGATCTAATCTAACGAAATATACAAGCCTTTTTAAAGGGATTGTGACATTAAAAAAATGTTTTGGAATTGGAATTTTTTTAGGTTTTCTAATCTCAATTGCACCCAAAAAACATGAACTTTTAACATTCAGTAGATTTTCTGTGATCTGGGGTTTTCTGGCTCAAACAGGTGCTCTGATTTGCCGGCAGTAAGTGACATCACTTACTGCAAATCCCATATATGTCAATGGGATTTGCCAGAATATGTCACTGTTTCACTGTGTTGCCTGTTTTCATTGTAGCTCAAAAGGCCCCAAAAATCCCAAAGAAAACTTCAGACCACAGAAAATCCACTGAATGTTCAAAGTTCAGGTTTTTTGGGTGTAATTGAGGTCATAAAACCTAAAATAAAAAATAAAAATAAATGAAAATGAATGTCATAAAACCATTAAGACTTGGGTCCTCTGCCATCGTAACTTTGATAGGATTTCATTCATCGAAGCCATTATTTTTTATATATATATCTTTCCATTATTGAGATATATCGGCCTATTCTTATGGGGACGGCCATAGCTGGGTGGGTAGAGAAGCCTTGCTAATCGGAAGGTCAGTGATTGACTAACAGCTCCCAGGGGGCTGTGTTAATGGAACTGCTCCTTATTTGCGACCGAAGGTCACAGTTAACTATGAAACCGTCACTCGCAATCCCCATACATTTAATGTCACTCAATTTGTCACATCACTTCACTCACAATCCCCATACATGGGGAAAGCCCCCTTATATTGTACCCAGGTCTCGTGACATCACTATGACATCATCAGGGATGATAGTAAATCAGGGACCATATCATAGTAAATGCGACCTGCCGTCACAATTAAGCCCATATATGGAGATCCCTGATGTCATCAATATTAGCATATGGATATATGTCAGAACCTGTTCTGACATTCCATTATGTTGATCCTTCCCCTTCCATCCTTCCTCTTCGATGTCTCACATTTGACTGATATCTGTCCATTTAAAGGACAACTTTAGTTTTTTTCAACCAAGGTTCATGTTGTAGGTTCATGTTTTTCCATTTGCTGCTTTTTTTCGTTTTAGGGATTTTAGCTGTTTTGTACAAGGGGGTGGGGGCATTCGAGCATGGTGCTAAATATGTATTTTTTTACAAAATATTATGGAGATAATTTTTATTATTATTTACTATAGCCCTAATAAACCCCAGGAAATTACATCTGGCCACAAATAAATCACAGGATCTACTGAATGTGAAGGTAGCCTACTGGGGGAAGGCTTATACTGTGTGTCATAGGCTCAATGTCAGTTTGACACATTCAGTAGATCTCGTGATGTTTTGTGGCCAGATGTAATTTCCAGGGGTTTATTAGGACTATAGTAAATAATTAAAAAATAAATCGCTATAAAATGTTGTAAAAAAATACATATTTAGCCCCATGCTCGAATGCCCCCGCCCCCCCTGTCAAAAACAGCTAAAATCCCTAAAATGAAAGAAAGCAGCAAATGAAAAAAAAAGAACAGTCATCTTTTAGTTTCTCTAATAACAACCTAAAACATGAACCTTGGTTGAAAAAAACTAAAGTTGTCCTTTAAAGACTCTAGACGGGCCTGCCCCAAAGTTATTTGTGCAGCCGCGCCGGCAGCCGGCGAAAACTATAGTTCACCAACAGGCCGGAAACCTGAAAACCTGTGCCCTCATCAAACCCTGTACACTCAAGACACTGTCACCGCTGTCCACCCTTAGATCTCCATATATGGAGCTGACCTATTCTGACATTCCATATGTTGATCTGACCTCATCAAACCCTGTACACTCAAGACACGCTCCATATATGGCCTGTGCACACGACCTCGCCCTTTATCGTAACCAGGCGTCTTACTGGTAGTTAGTATGGGTTAAATGCAAGGCTAATATGTCATATATGTACAGTGTGTGCAGATGTGTACAGTGACAAATACTGCAAAGCATGCAGAGACAGTGTGCGTTACATGGGTTTTTAACCCATTTGAACGGGAACCCATTTTGGTGTCGGCATCATGTTGTGCTTTATCTATTGAAAAATAGCAGATCTACAAGCTCATATCGCGCCACCGAGTGGCGCGATACGAGCTTGTAGGTCTGCTATTTTTGAAAAATCGAAGACACTTAGAATCTGATCTCAGGTCAGAATGGGTTAATAATGAAACTGTCAGGATGTAATAGACATTCTAGAATCTGATCTCAGGTCAGAATGGGTTAACTATGTATCTAAATGTCTCAATAGAAGAGCAGGGAGACAACATTACAACCAACACAACTGTTATAACCCACTGAGCAATAGTGGGCTATTAGACGTCCGTCTAAAATTATTCTGCCCATAATTTGGCAGTGCTGTGACAGGAGGGACTGCCACATGTGTAAACATAACAACAGCTGTCAGCTGTCATGACAGACTAAGACACATTGCAGCATCGGCTCATCTGGCAAAAGCAAAACATTGTGTACTGCACACTGTTTAACCCATTCTGACCTGAGATCAGATTCATATGAGGTTTCCACTGGACACACACTGGTCTGATTGACCCATTCTGACCTGAGATCAGATTCTAAAAATGTCAGTCGTTCTTCGATTTTTTTTCAAAAATAGCAG
The DNA here is from genome assembly GCF_964188405.1 of Protomyctophum parallelum. Classification (NCBI taxonomy): domain Eukaryota; kingdom Metazoa; phylum Chordata; class Actinopteri; order Myctophiformes; family Myctophidae; genus Protomyctophum; species Protomyctophum parallelum. The sequence continues at coordinate 2,696,268 of NC_139703.1, forward strand.
ACCTACAAGCTCGTATCGCGCCACTCGGTGGCGCGATATGAGCTTGTAGATCTGCTATTTTCAATAGGTAAAGCATGACATGATGCTAACACCAAAATGGGTGCCCGGTCAGAATGGGTTAATACTGCATGTCTGCTACAATACTCACTTTCTTTCAACCTGGAGTAAGTACAAATTCAAATAAACTTGGAAAAAGTTGGTTTTGACAACGAATGGTGGATATTGAATATTGTGAATATTTTTTTACACAGCTGTAAAATAATTGGCCCAATAGAGTCTTTCTATCTCGATTTGGACTACCAGGGCTGGTCCCCACATGATTGGGGGTCCACATATGTCAGTGAAGTGACAATTGAAGGACTTTTAAATGTTTAATACCTCAAAAAAGGGGGGAAATAAAAAAAACATCACTGCATCAATCAGCAAACTATACTATAAAAACTGGTCAAACATTGACCAAATTATCAATTAATATCAGAAAGAGGGTTATTTTTTAATAAAGCTTGTATAGATCTGCTATTTTCACAATATTTATCTGTGAAACGTAAATGTCATGCCTCAACACCTATACAATTCCAAGTGCATATCAAGGTGGGCGGTCTCCAGTTCAAATATGATTATTTGGGGGGGGGCCACTGCTATAGTGAATGTCTTCTCACCTGTCTGTCCTCTGTCTGTCTCCCCCCGGACTGTCTTCCGCCGAGCAGCACCTCTATGGGCAACAGGAGGTACTACGGGCCATGTCTGCATTCACTCACTCTCACCTCCTCCTGCTCCTCCTCCTCCTCCTCCTCCTCCTCACGCAGACCACGCCCCCTGGGGATTCAGGTACAAAGGCAGTCAGTCAGAGAGTGCGGTGTGCACTGAAGGCTCGCATGCAGCGGCCTCCGACGGCCAATGGCCTTGCACAAAGGTCTACACGCACACGCACGCACACACACTAATAAACATGCACGCACGCACGCACGCACACACACGCACGCTCGCACACGCACACACACACACACACACACACACAGACGGGGTGGTGATGTGAAGACCTAGATTCAGATCCATTGTTTACAGTGGGTTCACCTACCCCTGGGCTCAACGTGATGCCGTGCGCATGGCCACAAATGCTTGCACACTCACACTCACACTCACACTCACACTCACACTCACACTCACACTCACACATTACATTGACTGTATGTACTGTATATTATGATCACACAGCCTCACCGATTGCTTTGCATTATGCGGAAACACATACTGTAAATGCTCACATATTTTGGGCGCTACTTCTGTGGCCTACTGGCAGTGTGAGCATGAGGAATTGGCGCACGCACAAACGCACTCACGCACATACGTCATTCATAATGCACTTTAAATCTCAAAGTGCTACAATAAACATTTGCATGAAAATCATCATCAAAAAACAAGATCTAGGCCTGGGCCGTAGCTCAGCGGTCCAGGCACCTTGGCTTACGCATGTTTCATGATATTGATAAATGCTTTTATGTGATGTATTCCCATGCTTTTGTTCTTGCTTAAATGTAAGTCGCTCTGGATTAAGAGCGTCTGCTAAATGCCTAAATTGTAAATTGTAAATTCTTGGCAGTGTGCCGCGGTTTCGACTCCCGATCCCGATGGCCTTTACTGCATCTCTCTCCCCCATTTCATGTCAGCCTACCTTCTATAAAAATATCTAACATAAAGGCGAAAGCCACAAAAAAAACAAGATCTAAGAATGCAGAGCCATTGTGTGTTCATCATGAGATCCCACTCGCATTACCTGTGTCTATATTCATTCTCTCTCTCTCTTTCCAGTTTCAATACTGCTGTGATTAAAGAAAACGAAAAACACACTTGTATGCTCATTATACACACACACACACACACACACTCTGTTTGCTAGGTAAAGTCAAACAGCATCACAAGACAACACAGGATACTTTCTAATTACAGTTGAGTGACAGTTTCCAATACATTTTGCACACAATGACAGGACCATGCAACACACACGCAACGCACACACACACACACACACACACACACACACACACACACACACACACACACACACACACAGTTAATGTACCACTGTATGAATGTATCAACATAGCTTTCTTTACAAAGCCAAGGGGACTTGGCTTTGCACAAGATAAGGGGTTCAAATAAACAACTTTATTCCCCAAACCTCAATGGTATTTAAAGTATTCACTGTAATTCATTGAGACGCCGAACAAACTACTTCCTAATCCTACAGTACAATATATCAGCTCCACAGTCTGCACATACTCCCCATGTCCATCAGTGTAACGCCACTCCCCCCTAGTGGACAACGACGCCATAGCAGCGGTAGGAAACAATGTTCCTGAACAAGACCAGGAACTGGAAGGCCTACATATTATACATATATCTACATATATCCTATTTCAACTGGACCTTGGATACATCGTCAGGAACTGAAGCCTGTGGACTTTTGTGATCTATAATCTCTGTTCTATTCTGGGGCAGCCAGGCAGGCTGGAATGGTGACCTGGACATTGTCATTCTTTCAAAAAAAATAAAGCACATGGTTTTGGAACTAGTGCTGCACGATTCTTGCTCAAATGTGAATCTCGATTTTCTACCACAAGAATTGAGATCACGATTCTCACACGATTCTCTTTTTTTCCTTGAATATATTTATTGTTTTTAGCCTGTAGTTGCTGAACACGTACTATATTCAAAATGTGGCTGTGCCTTAAAAGAGACAATATCAAGGTGCCAGACTTAAACCTCTCTTAAAGTCTCTCTCTTGTAGCAAAAACATGAGAGTAACTAAAATGAATTGCACAACCAACTGCACGATTTTTGACTCAAATTTAGAACTGAGATGCCATAGGTGTCTGAATCTAGACGGTGATCTTTTTTCAATAAACTGTGCAGCACCAACACGTGATGTGCTAAAATCAATTGTCGGTACAATCACAGTTGGAGTCACACACACGTTCACAGTCTTCACACACACAATGCAGCATACGAGGGTGTAAGTAAAGAAGGGTATAGCCTCGGGGTGCATCTTGGACCTGGATTCAAATCTGACACCCAAAGTCGTCTCATGTCTTTACCCTTTCTCTGCCCTTGTATTGGTTTCCTGTCTCTCCGACCGTTTCATCTGAATGAAAAAGTATAAAATGCAACCAACACACACACACACACACAAACGCAAGTGCGCATGTGAGAGCGTGCACACACTCGTGTGCTGGCTTGGAGCTTTCAAATGCAATCAGTTTGACCCTTTGATCATGACTAGTTCCCGAGTTAGTGTGACAATGTATGGGTCAATAACTGACTGTGTTGCATATGACAGTCAAATGCATAGTGCATTGTAGATCTATATGAAGTGCTGGCCATGGGTTGTGATTCGATAATGATACCGCACCTGGGGGGACAGGGCCTTTTATGTATCGGCCCCCAAACTCTGGAATGAACTCCCCAACCATCTCAGAGCTGCTCCCTCTCTCCTCTCCTTCAAAACCTCACTCAAAACACACCTTTTCAGAATAGCCTTCCCCAGTTGAGGTCTCGTTTATCCGTTTATCTTTTTAACCCTGTATCTGTTATGTTTTAGCTTTGATCTTTTTCTTTCTTAATAAAGTCTGTTCCTGGTGTTCCCATGTAAAGCGCTTTGGGTATTTAGAAAAGCGCTATATAAATCTGAGCTATTATTATTATTATACTGTGCATTGAGTCAAAGACAGCCATATACGCACACACGCACGCAAGCACACACACACACACACACACACACACACACACACACACACACACACACACACACACACACACACACACACACACACACACACACACACACACACACACACACACACACACCACACACACACACACACACACACACACACACACACACGCCTCATTATATTTAATTTCACAATCGCATTGCGGCTCAACTAATAATAATAATAATACGGATATACAGCATCTGAGAAGACAAAGGGGACTTTATAACCATTTTACTGACACCACTGGGAAAACTAATCGCAAAATACGTGGCATCAGCTGGCCGCATTCCAGAGCCCTGCTTCTGTTTTGTCTAATACTAGGCTATAAAAGCTTGTTCTGTTCCATCCCTTGATGGGCCATTATTTGGTTAGTAAAATCTGAAATACATGCACATACAATGCACTGTGCTGTTGGGACTATGATGGAAATGCAATGTTAACTCGTATTTGGGACAGCAGA